>NC_045755.1:4577380-4580100 GCF_008692095.1 Etheostoma spectabile
GTGCAGGTTGCACTTAGTGCAGTATTAGTATAGTATAATATTATTTTAATATTTTATTTATTTATAGCTGAATCCCATTCCTTCCCCTTACCCCTACCCCTTGGCCCTTACCCCTACCCCTTGGCGGGGGGCCCCGCAGGGGACTGTGCTGTCTCCTTGCTGTTCACCTTATACACCTCAGACTTCCAGTACAACTCGAGTCATGTCACTACCGACGTTTTTGATGACTCTGCCGTTGTTGGGTGTATAAGGATGGACGGGGGGGATTACAGGGCACTTGGTGACTTTGTGGAGTGGTCTGGTAAGAACTGCCTGCTGCTGAACAGTAGTAAGACCAGGAGATGGGGATTGACTTCAGAAGGAAGGAACGGCTCCGCAGCCCCTTTGCACCTGGGAAGTGAGTGGACATGGTGGGGATTACAGATAACTGTGTGTCAACACGACAGCAGGCTGAAATGGAAGGTCACAGCACTGCTGTTTACAAGAAGGGGATGAGCAAACTCTACTTCTGAGGAAGCTGAGATCCTTCAACGTGTGCAGCAGGATGTTGGAGATCTTCTACCAGTCTGTGTGGCCAGCGCTCTGTTCTCCTCCGCCATCTGCTGGGGTAGCAGCATCGGAGCCAGCGATATAAAAACAGACTGAACAACTGATCAGGAAGGCTGGCTCCGTGATCGGCTGAAACAGGACACTTTTGAAGCTGTGGTGGAGAGGAGGTCATGAACAAACTGTTATCTATCATGGATAACCCTGACCACCCTCTCCACCCACACGGTCCCCAGAGGAGCAGCTTCTCTAAGAGGCTCCGACAGTTCGATGCCGACGGACCGCTAAAGAAAATCATTCATACCACAAGCAATAAAACTTTTAACACGTCATCACTGGGTGGTAGATGAGACTTTTGGACACCACACTACTGCACTAATGCAACTGGACTTTGGGTTATTTACATTTACATTTAGCATTATTAAAGCAGTTGCACATTTTTGTTCCCCCATCCTGTACATATTCAGTATTTGTTCTTTTTTACTTATTCGTATTATTATTTCATGTATATTGTATGTATGTATATTTTTCCTAGTATTCATTTATATTTATATTTTGTGCTTGTGACTGATTTTGCTGCTGTAACACAGGAATTCCCATTTTTCTTAGGATCAATAAACATCATCTATCTATCTATCTATCTAGATGGGTTTGATAACATCAGCTAACTCATCCAGACTTCAGAGATGGGTGGTAAATTGGCTAGCTTGCCATTTACAAGTTACTATTTTGGACACCACATACTGCACTATACTATGGCGTGAATCCCCTTCCCCTACCCCTACCCCTTGGCCCTTCCCTACTTTTGCGCGTTCACGCGGCACTAGTGCCGGTCCAATACGTATTACGAGCTAGGGGTAGGGCATAGATCAAGGGCTGTATACCCTACGGATCTGTGTGGACGCGACCTCACTAGAAAACACACGGCAGTGTGTGGCTGCTGCATCAACCAGAGAGACACATGAATGTAAGTACTTTCAGCTTTAAATAATTGACTAAAAAGTTACGACAGTCTTGTTTTGTGGTCTATGCAGTCCTGTACATGTGTACCCATGTTCCTAACTGAAACTTTTTAAAAATCGCTAGCTTAGACTTAGACTTAGACTTAGACTTAGACTTCTCTTTATTGATCCTTTTGGGATGACTCAAGGAAATTGAAAATTCCAGCACCAGTTTTAGCAAGAAAGAACAAATTAAAAAATAGATTAAAAAAGAAAAGAAAAGACAGTATAAAGACAAAAAAGCTTGCAATGCTAACGTAATGCTAACGCACGTTGAACAGCTCCCACATATTCTGCCTTGAATGGGACTGTATAGATCACATAGATTGTATAGCTAGATATATATTAACGGTCTATGATACATCGCTACGTGCCAACATATACCACCTGTCTCACACGGAGGACACAGCAGCTGAACAGGTTGGGGCTGCAAACGAGCAGACGTTTCCTTAACATATGTTCATGTTGTACCCATTCATTATTGCATTGGTAGCCTACTATATTGTAATAATATTTAATTAATTCGTTCATTGTTCATGCACTGTTATATTGTTGTTGGTTTTGATATGGGACACTGATGATATGTGAGGGGGGGTTACTGGCCAAAAGGCTCCAGACTGGTCTGGAATATCAGAGCAGCTGTAGCTACACAGTGTGTGTGTGTGTAGTTGTTTGTGGTCTTGGTGTATTTTTAGTTTTACAATGAGTGCTTTTTTGTGTGCGACATGTTAGTTATGGTTCTAATAGTTGACAATGGTTCTGTAACATTTTTTATGTAACGTTTTGCCTGTTATGTTCAATTTATCACCAATAAGACAGATTTTTGTCAACAAAATGTTTTGTGAACATCAATGACATTCAAAACGGTGATACTGAAACAGATATACACACACCATGTATACAGGGTGTATGATGTATGATGTACACATGATGCATGTGTATACACATTTGTATTGCAAACAGACCTAAGTATACACAGATAAGTACTCTGCACTACCAAAGTGAACCTAAAATAACTATAAAATATATAACACTGTTGTCCAAACCACACAACAACAGACCTAGACGGCATCTGGAGGTTTGTGATCAATACTGTATGGTGATGTCACCAAGTTGTGTCCCAATTCATAGGGGTATGTTTTCACCCCTTACCCTACCCCTTGGTTTCAAGGG
>NC_045755.1:4580125-4590893 GCF_008692095.1 Etheostoma spectabile
AAGGTAGGGGAAGGGCCAAGGGGTAGGGGTAAGGGGAAGGAATGGGATTCAGCCATAGTATAGTGCAGTAGTGTGGTGTCCAAAAGTAGTAACTTGTAAATGGCAAGCTAGCCAATTTACCACCCATCTCTGAAGTCTGGATGAGTTAGCTGATGTTATCAAAGCCCATCTAGATAGATAGATAGATAGATAGATGTTTATTGATCCTAAGAAAAATGGGAAATTCCTACTAATGCAACGGGACTTTGGGTATTACATTTACATTTAGCATCTATTAAAGCAGTTGCATTTTGTTCCCCCATGTCCTGTACATATTCACGGATTTGTTCTTTTTTACTATTCGATTATTATTTCCTGTATATTGTATGTATGGTATATTTTTCCAGTATTGCTTTTATTTATATTTTGTGCTTGTGATGATTTGCTGCTGTAACACAGGATTGCCCATTTTTCTTAGGATCAATAAACATCGATCTATCATCTATCTTCCTAGATGGGATTTGATAAATCAGCTAACTCATCCAGGACTTCAGAGAGGGTGGTAAATTGGCTAGCTTGCCATTACAGTTACTATTTTGGACACCACATACTGCACCTATATATGGCGTGAATCCCACATTATCCCCGTACCCCTACCCCTTGGCCCTTCCCTAACTTTTGCGCGTTCACGCGGCCACAATAGTGCCGGTCAATACGTTATTACGAGCTAGGGGTAGGGCCATAGATCAAGGGCTGTATGACCCATACGGGATCTCGTGTGGGACGCGACCTCACTAGAAAACACACGGGCAGTGTGTGGCTGCTCATCAACAGAGAGACACATGACATGTGAAGTACTTTCAGCTTTAAAATAATGACTAAAAAAGTTACGAACAGTCTGTTTTGTGGTCTATGCGTCCTGTACATGTGTACCATGTTCCTAACTGAAAAACACCTTTTTTAAAAATCGTAGCTTAGACTTAGACTTAGACTTAGACTTAGACTTCTCTTTATTGATCCTTTGCGGATGGACTCAAGGAAAATGAAAAATTCCAGCACCAGGTTTCGCAAGAAAGAACAAATTAAAAAAATAGCATTAAAAAAGAAAAGAAAAGACAGTATAAAGACAAAAAAGCTTTGCAATGCTACGATAATAGCTAACGTCCACGTTGACAGCTCCCACATATTCTGCCTTGAATGCGGACTGTATAGATCACATAGATTGTAAGCTAGATATATATTAACGGTCTATGATTACACGCTACGTGCCGAACAGATACCACCATGTCTAACACGGAGGACACAGCAAGCTGAAGCAGGTTGGGGCTGCAAAACGAGCAGACGTTTCCTTATAGCAATGTTCATGTTGTACCCATGCATTATTGCCATTGGTAGGCTACTATATTGTAATAATATTTAATTAATTCGGTTCATGTTCAGCACGTGTTATATTGTTGTGGTTTTGATATGGGACACTGATTGATATGTGAGGGGGGTTACTGGCCACAAAGGCTCCAGACTGGTCGGAATATAGAGCAGCGTAGCTACACAGTGTCGTGTGTGTGTAGTGTGTTTGTGGTACTTGGTGTATTTTGTAGTTTTACAATGAGTGCATTTTCTTGTGTGCGACATGTTAGTTATGGTTCTAATAGTTGACAATGTTCTGTTAACCATTCTTTTATGTAACGTTTGGCCTGTTTGTTCAATTTATCACCAATTAAGACAGATTTGTCAAACAAAATGGTTTTGTGACACATCAATGGACATCAAAAACGGGGATATTGCAAAAACAGATATACACACAACCATGTATACAGGGTGTATAGATGTATGATGTACACATGATGCATGTGTATACACATTTGTATGCAAAACAGACCTAAGTAATACAACCAGATGAAGTACTCTGCACTACCAAAGTGAACCTAAATAACTATAAAATATATAACCTTGTTGTCCAAACCACACAAGCAACAGACCTAGCGGCATCTGGAGGTTTGTGATCAATACTTGTATGGTGATGTTCCACCAAGTTGTGTCTCCAATTCATAGGGGTATGTTTCTCACCCCTTACCCATACCCCTTGTTCAAGGGCCAAGGGGTAGGGGTAAGGACAAGGGTAGGGGTAAGGGGAAGGAATGGGATTCAGCTATAAATAAATAAACTATTAAAATATATTATACTATACTAATACTGCACATAAGTGCTAACCTGCACAATTGGTTATGTACATTTAGCATACATTTTAGCATATATTTAAGCAGTCACATTGTGTTTTCCCATCCTGATAGATTTAAATATTTGTTCTTTTATTTTACTGATTTTATTACTATATTATTATTTCATGTATAGTGTGATGTATATATTTTTCATAGTATTTCATTTATATTATATTCTGTGCTATGTGACTGTTTGCTGCGGTATCCCATAATTTCCCATTTTTCTTGGATTCAATAAATATCTATCTAGCTAGCTAAGGATTATAAAGCCAACCAACAACCTGATCCAAGAAGAGCAAAACTCACAGAGAGCTAGCGGCTTGCTTACACTATGCTAGGAAAAATCTTATCTTCTACAGTAAGTGAGATGAAATCGAAATAATTCCCGGGATTTAATTCACATTTGCGGCATTATTCTGCAGCCATGGCTCCCTAATGGTCTATTGTTGTAAAGCAAGTAGCAGCAAAACTTTACTGTCCAGAAGTGGGATTGGAACCCCACGCCTCCAGGGGAGACCTGCGACCTGAACGCAGCGCTTAGGAACCTCGGCCATCCTGACTACGAACTGAACACCGCCATAGCGAAATACAAAAAACCGTCTTGAGTTAGAGGGCAATTAAGTGAGCTATGGACATATGCGCAATAACTTAGTGTTAGGCATAATTCAAGTCTTTGGTTTTTTGAGAATAATTCTGACAGTAATTCTCACAAGTGAGAGAGAGAGAGAGAGAGAGAGAGAGGAGAGAGCTTCTGTTCACAAATATTTACGACTTCTAAAGCAACAAAAAAAAGTACTCATTTAGTGGTATTCACCATTAAAAATTATGATACGAGGTTGCCCTATTACATTTGCCTAACAGGAATGACTGTACTGTATGTGATTTTTAATTATAACTGATAATATAAGTATTTAAGTAAATCAGAAAAGCAGATGGTAAAACCACTTACCAACAAAGGCGTCAGCCTATTTACAGTTATATGACGTTAGTAACCGTAACAAAGGGGACTGATGGTCGCTATGAAACAGCAATGTGTTCCAGTTTTCAAGGGGACAGTTGGAACAATATGTAAAAAAAGTACTTATATGTAACACTATTTAACATACACACCACATGATGGCAACGACAGTAATGTGTATGGTGTTACACAAAACAGCGAGATTAACAATAACTGGCTAATGTCAGGTAGCTCTAATTAAGCTAGCCTCGACTAAAATTAAGATAGCAATTGTTTATCAGTTGATGGATTTAGCCTGAAGTTATCGAGGTATTACGGCCCGATGATATTGAAACAGTAATAAAACGTTAATGTTGGTATTTCAACCATACTTAAACCAGTGTATTTTCTAACCTTAGCCTGGCAGGACTTTCAGGTGGATGGGAAAACTCAGTGACCGAGTAACGCAGTGAGCACTCGTGAGGATACGCTGCCAAGCTAATGCTGCGTTCACAGCCAATAGGGGATATGGGACACGGGAAACAATTCACGTTACATGTTTGTGGTTTTTATTTAAAAAAAGGATACAGTATGTATTTACAGTATATTTTGTAACAAAACAGTTTATCGTGCGCAGGTACTGTAAACAACACATTGCACTGGTATTGACTGTAGAAACGGACAACCGTTGCTCGTCACACAGTTTCCCCAACACACGCTCTCCAGGGAGCGGCGACCTGCAGCTGCAACTATAGTAGCTATATAACATGGTGCGCTTTTGACACCCGTGGCTCTCGCCACAGCAGGTGTTAACCTCCCGATGACAGTACGGGATTTACATTATATCATACTTTGTAAGCTTTGTCTTTGTAGCGATTCATCGTTCTGTTCCTAGTTCCGAACGTAATGGCGTGTTTATTCTGTTGCTCTGGTCTTTTTGTGTATTTTTGAAGGTTGTTATTTTCAAAAGGTAGGCCACTACATCAACTTGCAATCTTACATATTACCGATAAGGTAACTGTAAAATTAAGCTTTAATGGTCAAGCTCGATAATGTCGTGCCCACATGCTACCTGCACAAGGAATGCAGTTATCTCGGTTATGGTACTTAGAGACTTTTTGGACTATAGCACAGGAGGGTGGGGATGTTAAGAGGAGAGAGAGAGAGGAGAAAGAGAGAGAGGGAGAGAGTGAGAGAGAGAGAGGCTGTCATGGTCGGTGCGGTGTGTGCTACAGCCAGCTCGACTGAGGACAGCAGACGGCGAATCACGCTCCGTTCCATTTACCCTTTTTTTCATTTCACTTCTTTTTTTTGTAGAGAAAATGTCCGCCAAGACCAGGATATTTACGGCAGGAGATGAACAAGACTTGTGGGAGGTTCCGGGAGCGATACCAGAACATGACGCGTTGGGTACGGAGCCTACGGCTCGTGGGGAGGGTTTGTGTAGATGTTGTAGGGCGGGTGGAGGGGCGAGGCTGCACAGCACAACATTTACGTATGTGGTCATGGATAATCCAGCTAGCGATGCATGTCGGGCTGTAGGAAAAGATTGGGCTTTTTTGTTGTTATACCGGCGTTATTATTATCATCCCATCAAAAACTACAACTTGTTCCTTCGAGAAAAAATCGTGAAATAATAACATTATTTTGTTTTTCATATGCAGAGGACTATGCTTTCAGCCTAATGCTGTCAGCCACTATGAGAAGGAACAGAAGTCTGCAAGACTTGTTTTATCCCACCGCTCACTGTTCTGTTTTCTGTGTAGGGAATTAAAACAGAGGCAGCATCAGCACAAAGAATTTCAACAGGCTATTTGCAGGCATGCAACATCTGGAAAGGTCGAACTGGGCCAGCTGCTGTATAATGATACACCGGTACACCAAACCCTTCCTCTCTGTGTCCCTCGGTGTGGAGGTAGACATTTCAACTTGCAAAATACAATTGCTTTAAAGTTTGAACCCAATTCTATCAGCTGGTGGACACGTTGCCATGGCGTGTGTTATGGTGATAGCCACCTCCAACACCAATATTAATTCCGCTGTTGTAAAGCAGGCCGGCAGTAAGGTACCTAGGTTAATGTTAAAGAAGGATTGTGGATGATCGAGTGGTATAATCTATTTTAAAGACATTGAAGAAGATGTGTTAAGTTTTCCACCAAACACTGCATGTGGCAGCTCCCTGATGGCCATGAGAAGTAACTAAAGTTGTCTAAATCAACAGTGGCAAGTGGTTGACAATGGACTAGTGAGAGGACCCAACTCAATTTCTAAGACGTTTTGAGATAGGAGAATATTACTGGAAGAAATTAGCATCCGTTGTTGGAACGGCATCGGTCATAAAGTGTATCCTATCAGCTGCACACGTAATCCATTCCTTGCCCACTGACAACACCACTGAATCAAGCATATGCCCATTGAGCTGTCAATCGATGGAGAAAAATAAGTTTGTGGGCCGGCTTGCTCAGTGTATGTTCCCAAATCATGTAACACAAATCCTTGCTGGTGTTGCTTGTACAAGAGTGATGAGAGAGGCCCAAAAGATTTAAACGTTAGTGATACATTCCCCAGATGAAGCACGTATCTGTGCTGTTAGGATACATTTGGAAGTGGCTGCTCTGTGTAGGCAAATACACTTAATTTACTGCATTCTTTTTCTCCCCTGGAGAGAATATTTGTGCCTCAGAAATGTACGAGAGTTATTTCGTTTTAAGGAGGATCCTCTTTCTGGCTATCATCAGTTATTTTGGGCACTGAATGGTGTTTGTCAGATCACAAAACAAATGATAAGAAAGACTATATGCTGCTGTGTAGCCACATATCTCATTGCTGTTGCCTGCATCCTCAGAAAGGAGGTTTATCCCCTATAGCTGACTTCCTGTCATGTCAGATGTCAATTAAGGAACGGTCTGAGGACTGAATGTGTTGTCTGTTGGAGCTCCACTTTATGAATCAGGCCCCGGGAGTGTTTTGTGCTTGCACACCATGCCAATGTTGCAGCTTTAAAGCTCGGAGCTTACAGTCAAAATGCGAGAGCGGATGAGGACTTTGCTTTCCGCGTTTTAATTGCCCCTTCAGGAAGATTATATGCACATGGGAAATTCTGTTGGACAGGAAATGCTAAGTAAAGGGTTGATGCTCATTTTGGACTCTCCATGCAACAAAGCATTGACAGGGTTATCAAAAGCAGACAATTCGAAGGTACATGAAGCTTGTCTTGGGTGACCAAAAAACATGTTGCCAAAGCAATGTGACATTAAGATTTGTACTCTGATCCTGACAGGTTAGGCCATTTGCAAAAACATGGGAAAAAATGGAAGGCTGATCTTTGTAATAAAGTCCTCATGCCTAGCAGTGTAGAATAAGGCATTCTAGACCTTTCTGATTTCATATATGGCTTATGAATAGGACTATTTTCCTGACATGAGATGGGGAAGATAGAAAGGGCAGTCGATATATAAGGTTGCATATATATGAGATTTTAAGGTGCCATAACAGACTATATGAATGATAATATAATGTAATATAATAATCACATCTTAAGTTTTGGCGCCTGGGAAGCTTGTGTTCTTTCACACGGCGAAGTGTGTTTTATTGTATTGGTTTGTTTGGAATTTGACAAGGGCAACTTGAAGTAAAGGTTATGGCTTAGCAAGTGTTTTTTCCTCCTGTCTTATGCTCTAAGCTGTTCTTTACTCAAGCATTAGATAGACAGCACATAAGTGTGAATGAGGCACTGTAAAATGCACATTTAAACAAGGACTCTAAATTTTATACACACGCACAAAACTAACCCCCCCCCCCCCCCACACACACAACACACACCACAAACACACACAAAGGACATTCCTCACACCCACTCAGCATTGCCTTGGCATTATAAATGTGACCCAGCCATGTCATGACTTTCTCATGGCAAGACTGATTGGAGGGCTGGGGGATGGGTTGAAAGAGACATGTATGTATCAGTATGAATTTGGGCGGATGGGGGGTTAGATACTCTCACAGACTACATTTGAATGCACAGTAAAAACAGCTCTCATCTTTATCTCTCCGTGAACCCTATTGAGTTCAGAAGGCGGAGGTAAGGAATCCGACAAGAGCTAATCGTTTTATAGCTAGGATGAAGGAATGTCACACCATAATTACCAATAGGGAGGAGGAACAAAAGACATAGAGTTTAGAAAGAGAAAGGCGGTATATTAGTAGTAAGAGGATTTCAGAGCTGCCAAAGTACAGATTAAGGGAGAGTGAAGCACAAGAAATACAAAGCAAGTGCAGCGGCTCTGATTTTTTTAAATGATAAAGACAAAAAGTTGTGGATGATCCCATTAAGGATTATCTTTTTGGCTTCTTGAGGACATTTTGGAATTGAGACGGAATATCAAGTGAGAATATGCCAAAAAGCTGATCAAGCTTCTTTTCATCTCATCTCACCATATGTACATCTGCTTCGTAAACCAGAAGTTTGCAGGAAGCCTGTCTTTAGGATAAGCTATGAATAAAATAGACTGCTTCATTTCTTAAAATTGTGATGTCTGTGCTGGTCGTCTGTTGAGAAATTGTGAAATTGATAAATCAAAAGGTTTTAATGTAGCTATTTTTATGGTATGAATTCAAATTCTTATCACCATAGTTTAAAAAATCCACATACAGTAACAATGTTCTCGCAAACAGTCAGGGCTTGTGAGTGGTCATGGAGTGATAGTTAGCACTCGGACTTTGATCGCGATCTGATTTCAATCTTGTGTGGGACCTGATTTTAAACGGGAACAACCCGCCTAAATAAGGAATACCAGTATGGTATTTCCATGGCTTGGTAAGTGCATCAATTATGTGAATTGAGCTACTCTCTCTCCTCTCATCTCTCCAAGCAGGAACAAAGAAGAAAGTTCATATGTGATACTATTAAGGACATATTCCTTAGACAATTAATGGGAGAGTCTGTGGCATATTCTGGAGCGGTTCCATACTGTGTACTTGATCTATGTCCTCAAATGAGTTGGGATTTTTGAGAGGAGGAATTATCCATGATTACTAATACTTGGACTTAGACCAACAAGAACTAAATTTGTCAATTTTGAAAATAGCATGTAATCCCCTTTAATACGCAGATACAGATATATAGCCGTATCCTCTCATCTAACTCTTGGCTCATGATAAATGGTTACAATGAAATGCATAACCGTGGGCAGTGTGATGCAAGAAATGAACCAGGTACAATCATCTGTAGAACAAATTATACTGTAAGCTCTGCATTTGATGTCAACCCTCTTCAAACTAGCAAAATCATATACGGTTGCCTCTTGAGTTAATCAGAATGAATTCACATAAATGAAAAAGATAACACACAATCATAGACACTGTATACAGTTTCCTTGTGGATAAACAGTGCGTACTTCAGTCATCTAACATTTGATATTAGCTGCCCCCTCCCCTTCCTTCATGAAAGCGGTGGTGCATTAAAGAGCTCGGTATCAAAACGGTACGTGAGACAAAAGAAGAGAAGAGAAATCGATGCCTGTGGCTGGCTGTGTGTGCTGGACAGCAGTTGCAGGTCAGAGCATGTATGGAAGGTGGCAGGGAGGAAGGTATGTGTGAGGCAGTGAGGCCTGGCTCTTGTCAGAGCGGAGGGAATGGCTGCTGCCTGGTTCAGCCGGCAGGGGACATCCGGAACTGGCACAGGCGATTACAAGAAACAACATGGGATGACACACCATGCAGATTGTAGTTTACTCAGCAGGTAAGCATTATAGTCACGTGAATGGATACCAGTAATATTCCAGTGAGTTTCATACTTTGGAAAAAAACAGAGCCACACCTCATTGGTGGGGCACTTCTTACTGTCTAAAAGGTGAACATATTACCACATCTGTACTGCTGGTGAAACTGGAGATTTTTTTGAAGGGTTTTAGGCAAAAAAATAAAGAAAGGCAGGGGGCTTCTTTCTAGAACTGTCTACGGTAGCTAACATCCCTGCATGAGAAAAAATTCCATCGCTGAAGAGTCACTTATCGCACCCCCTATACATTTAAAACACGCATTGGGTTTGCAGCAAGACAAGTGGGTTTTGAGTAAGCAAGGATATGCTTACAGTTTAATTTTGTTCTTCCGTATGTTCTGCATTCAATATGCCGTGTCACGGTCTCCATCTATGATAAAATGGACACCTGACATCAGTTATTAATGCGCAGTTTAGCTGCAAAAAGCTGTCAAACAAGTGTGATACGCAAAGTTAGATTGCAAATAGAGTAGAAGGATTATAAGGTGTGGTCTCTCCAAAAGCACACCTTATACGAAGCAATGTCTGAAATGAAAGTGTAAAAAGAGAGGGGATTTTCCAATTACGTGTTTGGGGTTTTAATCAGAAATCACTCAGATATGTCAACATGAATAAGTTTTATACCGCTAATCAGTTCTAATTGTTAATGAACCGGATACATTTATTTCAATTTCCTCTCTTACTCCACTTTTCCAGTCAGGGTTACTTCGTGCTCTGTTTCTGCAGTGATGCGCAGTATTTCACAATTCTCAACCATGTTTCCTTCTGTTGTCGCTTCCACTCCTAGTCGGCTCTGTTATATTACTACTGTTAGTGTTGAAAAGCAGCAGGTGAGAGGACATGGCCCACAAAAGGCAGCGGCAATAAGAAGCGCCATGGTTCAGTGTTCAATAAGTTCTGAATGATATAGACATTTCAAAAGAGCAGGATCGAATAAGAAACCACCGCAATTTTCCAATAGCTGAAATCATGCACTATCTTGTTCCACACATACTCTTCACCATCTGCCTTTGCTCTCTTTCCGCCGTAGTCAGCCTGTTTGTCTCTTTTCCTCACTTCATTTAGCAATAATACAGTATGATATACTCTCAATATCCTAAGCTGCTACCAGGTCTAAAAAATAGCTTGGGAATTATTTGGCAACAATAGACTGGAGAAAGGGGAACCGTAATTCTAAAGCTCTCGCACGTTATATCGCATTGTTTGTTTCTTTAAAGAATTAAGTTGAGATGAGAATTTGACTCTTGTTTTTCCGGATGGAGACAATGTTGAAGAATGTGACTTAGTCAAGCTCATGACAGAAAAACAGTGGGAAAATGTAGTCCTACTACTTTCTGAAAATACCAAAACCAGAGGATGGAACCGCAACAAAGTTCCCCACATAACCCCCCCCCCCCCCCCCCACCCCCCATAATTATTCTTACACGTGCATTTTAAACGCTCCACATATACATGCTGAAAACATAAAGCTTTTAGGGGGGGGCGGGCAGGGGGGATTGTAATTACCTTGGACTAGAGCCAGAGCTTTCCCCTCTGTTTCCCAGTCTAATGCTAAGCTAAGCTAACTGGGTCCCTGGATGTTACAGGAGCTTTATATTTACCACACAGGCAGGAGCGTTGTATCAGTCTTGTTTCTAGCTCTTGGCAAAAAATGCCAATATGCTATTTTCCAAAATGCAAACTATTTATAAAATGATATCAGTGCATTTTATTTTACAGATGATTTAGAACTCACATTTTTAGGGCCACTTAACCAAACAAAAGGGAAACATGGTTTAATAAAGAAATGAAAAAAAAAAAAAGTCGGGAAGATATGTTAATACATTAATTTGCCACTGGATACGTAAACATTTT
>NC_045755.1:4590918-4591043 GCF_008692095.1 Etheostoma spectabile
GCAGTAGTGTGGTGTCCAAAAGTCTCATCTACCACCCAGTGATGACGTGTTAAAAAGTTTTATTGCTTGTGGTATGAATGATTTTCTTTAGCGGTCCGTGCGGCATCGAAGCTGTCGGAGCCTCT
>NC_045755.1:4591068-4605761 GCF_008692095.1 Etheostoma spectabile
CTTAGAGAAGTGTCATCTGGTGGACCAGTGTGGGGTGGAGGAGGGGGTCAGGGTTATCCATGATAGATAACAAGTTTGTTCAGTGACATCCTACCACCACAGCTTCAAAAGTGTCATGTTTGAAGCCATCCAGAGACAGCCTTCCTTATCAGTGTTCAGTCCTGTTTTTATCGCTTCGGCTCCGATGATCGCTTACCCAGGCAGATGGCGAGGAGACAGAGAGGCTTGGCCACAACAGACTGGTAGAAGCTCTCCAACACATCCTGCTGCAACACGTGAAGGATCTCAGCTTCCGCAGGAAGTAGAGTTTTGCTCAATCCCCGTCTTGTAAACAGCAGTGCTGTGACGACCTCCAGTTTCAGCCTGCTGTCGGATGTTGACAAACAGGTATCTGTAATCATCCCACCATGCCACGTACTTCCAGGATGCCAAGGGGCTGCGGAGCCGTGCCCTTCCTTCGAAGTCAATCACTCTTCGGGTATTATCTACGAATCTCGAGCTTAAGCAGGCAGTTCTACCAGACTACTCCCCAAAGTCACCACTAGTGCCCTGGAAT
Source organism: Etheostoma spectabile (assembly GCF_008692095.1). Classification (NCBI taxonomy): domain Eukaryota; kingdom Metazoa; phylum Chordata; class Actinopteri; order Perciformes; family Percidae; genus Etheostoma; species Etheostoma spectabile. Next base: position 4,591,625 of record NC_045755.1, read on the forward strand.
CCCCATCCGTCCATCCCTTATACACCAACAACTGCAGAGTCATCAGAAACGGCTGTAGGTGACATGACTTGGTTGTACTGGAAATGTCGAGGTGTATAAGGTGAACAGGAAAGGAGACAGCACAGTCACCTGACGGGGCCCCCGTACCACTCACACCACTTCAGGACAGAACAACGGTCCAGCGCGGACAAAATGTGGTCTAGCGGCAGGTAGGCGTGATCAAGAGACTATGAGAGCACCTGGCACCCATACCCGCAGCTGTTCTCACCAAGTAGCAGCGGAGGATGGTGTTGAATGCACTGGAGAAATCAATAAATGGGATTCTCACAGTGCCGCACCCCATACAGGTGCAAATGCGCTCGCTGCAGAAGATAGATGACAGCTTCGGTCCACGCTAGACCAATGGGCTTGTAGTGCAAACTGTCGAGGGGTCCAGAGAAGAATCAACTGCGGCCCAGGTGGCCAAGAAAAGCCCTCCCGAACCTTCAACAAATGAGATGTGGTAGCACTGGGCCGGTAGTCATTAAGGCCCAGATGGAAGTCGACTTCTTGGGGACACGGGACAAGCAGGAAGCTTCCACAGCAGTGGAAACCTCTGCAGGCTCAGGATTCAGGTTGAAGAGGTACTGAGAAACACAGGGAACAGCTGACTGGCGCAGGTCTTCAGGACCAACTGGGGCTGATGCCATCAGGGCCAGCAGGGCCTTGCTCTGGGGTACGCCTCTCCCAGATGTCTTACTGGCCAGGTGAATGCAAAGCAGGCGGGGGAGCTTTGAAGTGGCAGTGGGGGGAGGAGAAATGTGGTGTAGTGGTAGTGGGGGGAGTGGGCTGACCTGCAGGAGGGGAGGGAGTGAGGAGGGAGATGTTGGACAACAAAACGGGTTGGGAGGGCGGGGTAATGAGGGGGTGTGGGGGGTTGGTGGTGTGGTGGAGGAGGCAGGGTGATTGGCTGCTCTACGGAAAGCATGATTCACTCCCTATTCTACCGAAGTACTGAAATATCAATAGAGTGGGAAGTTCTTCCCGTATCGGAAATTTTTCTTGGTGTATCAATCAAGATGTGTTTGGATGTCAGCATGCTTCAGGTCAGCGACAAGCGAGCTAAAATCTAGCACCTCTTTGAACCTGGCTGGTTAATAGAAGTCAGTTGGCCGAGCGGTCTAGGCGCTGCGTTTTCAGGTACGCACAGCTCCCCTGGAGGCGTGGGTTCGATATCCCACTTCTCACAGCAATGTGTTTCACTGGGCTCTTTTTAGACTATGGAACCTGTGGAGCCATGGCATGCAGAGAATGCCGCCGAATGTAGATAAAACAGCTATTTCTGGTCCCTTTTATGCGGTTTTTCCACTGCGCGGGGCATCTAACAGCCTCAACTCTACTAACATTTTTTGTTTTCATCCATTAAGAAAAAAGACCATGGGACTGCTACAGGTACTTTTTTTTACTACATATCTCAGTTGAGGTGCCAAGCGAGCTGAGGTGATACCCAAAAGGGGACGTGGAAACCGAAGATGCTGGTTAGTCGGATCCCACTGCGTTTGTAGCAAAAAGAGGCAGAGTGTGTGTCTGGAACAAACGCAACATTTAAAAACAAAATGCTAGCAGACACCGACAGATCTATCTACTTCTGCACTATTCTCACTGTTAAGCTGTTCAATAGTAAGGGCCTTGTTAGGGTTTTTCATGCGTTTCCAATATTGCACAGTTTAATGTAAAAAAAAAAAAAGACAAATTCAAAGAAAATGTTTTTAGTTTAGCTATTCAAGTAGCGCATAAAACCCCTCTCGTACATCCCGGTCTTCTTCCTCTGCACCCGTGACAGTGTCCCACCCGCTCTCTGCCGTCCCACCATGATGTATCCAGTCCTTGTCATAGCCTCTCCATGAATCCGAATGAAAGATTATCGAAGCACAGAAGGTCAGAACCAGAGATTTCACCAGTTGTATATCGACGACCACCAGAGGGTCTAGCGGTTGGCGGTTTTTTGCAAAGCATGAAGGCTTGAAAACCAAACGGTAACCAGCATACATATTTGGGTGTGCATCATGGTTGCTCAAGTCATGTACTCTATATAAGACGAGGCAAGACGATGGAGAAGTTGAGCTGTTACAGCTAGTGGAAAAAACGCATTAGATTCCTTCACTTACTCAAACCACTTACTTGCACACTTCAAACACTAGCTTTAAGGATGATGATACTAAGCTCACTACCTGCGCATCTTGACTACAAAGTGGAACAAGGGGAGGGACCAGGGGACGTAACGTCTCAGATGATTGGACAAACGCTTTGCGTGGGTCTGGAGTCTCCCCAGATTTCACAACGATGCTTGATGGCGGACAGATGGTGGGGTCGTTCAGACTAAGATCTCCAAATTGACATAAAATAGTTAAAACGTGGTTCTGACAAATGTAAGTTCTACTAGATTTTTATTGATTTCATGAGAGGCGCGAGCCGAGCCAACCGATTCATCGCTAGGTCTCCTCTGAAGGTGTGGTTCGAATCCCACTTCTGACAGCATGTGTTTTCTGGTGCTGGTCTTTATGACATGAGACAATCTGGAGCCATTGGCAGGCAAAAGAATGCCGCAAATGTAAATCCAAACAACTATTTCTGTCCTTAGATTCCTTCGCAACTTACTGGCTGTGTCTCCAACCAATTACTCTGCACACATCAAACACTTAGCGTTTAAGTTGAACTACCGCGGCACTAAACCTGCGCTTTTTGACTACCAAAGTTGTAAAGCTGCCCGCCCGGGGACCAGGGACGTCGATGGGGCAACCACCTGACTCAGAAAAGACCGACAAAATAAAAATTTTACTGGGGTTGCCCAAAATTGGGACACACTGTATAGTTGTTTTAGGCCAGCGGTGGCGCCTGCATAGAGCGTATGGAGGCAGGACACGACACGATGTATGTATCCACTAGCCACTTCATGATTAGGTCAAAACCAATGTCTCTGTTCCATTTCTTACTGTGTTAGCTGGTGTGAAGTAAGTTGGCAAGTCTAGCCAACTAACATAATCCATACAGATTAGTATTTGCTAGCAATATGGTTAGCGACCAAGCATTCACGCGCATTTGCACTTAAAAATAGAGTGTGTGCTAAATTTAAAATGTATTTAGGAGCGATCGGCGCAAAACCCTAAAGTTTGGTTTTAGGTTTCCACCGTCAGCTTTTTTGACCCCTGATCCGATTTTTTAAAATATAGAATATCTGCCGATACGTAGCCGATCCCAAGATACTTTTGTAGTATTGGCTCAGATAATATAGTGCTGACCGTTTTTTGTTGTTTACAAAAATAACAAAGTAAACAAAGAATAAAATATGTGAGTCATTTTTCTCCACACCAAAAAACAATCCCTTTAGGATACCAACCCAACAACCAAAAAAATAAATAGTTTTAAGTGCCTCTTGTCGCTTAAGGTCAATCTTTTGTTTTTTCTGTGGTTTACGGATCTCCGCTCCGGGATTTTTAACGGCCTGAAAGCGTGGTGTATGGTGGAATCACTGAAGACGTGTGGAGATTGGGGTATTACTCCGATTTTGGCAAAAAAAAGGGAGGGGACTCAGAAACAGGCCGTTTTTTACTGTGCCAAGGGCTGGAAGCCTACCAGAAAGTAACGTTTTTGAATAGACGTGGCCATATTGGTTGAAAGACGGTTGGCCGTGGTCTGTCATGTGTCTATTGTCCAAAAGTACTTTTGGCTTAATAAAAAAGGTTTGTAACAGGGCAAGGCTTTTAAAACCTGAGCGTTCAGGTTGCATTGCATTTTAAAGTTTTTTTCAAATGTGCAGATTGATATCCCCTAACATGACCTGTATTATAGTTCAGTCCTCATTTACACAATGGAACCTGTGTATTCTGAGTGCAATTCTGTCACCACAGTGGTGGGACGGTGTATCATGTCTTATTACCCTGCTGCCGCAGGTTAAATTTGTCGGAGACATTGAAAAATTGCTTGATCAATAATTAAACTTTAAGAACTCCGATCTGCATGTCGGTCTGCAAAGGTGGGAAGCAGGACTGAAAACATTCCCCAAAAATCATTGATTGAGTGGACCCAACTTCCGATTAAAAAATCCTGCTTTTTGAGCCCTGCACCAATAATCTAACCACTAAATGACGCAATTTGATCTTGGAAATTATCATTCATCCTCTTTTTATTCAGGAAAGGGCACTAAGACTGTATACTTACAAAATGTCTTGATTTAGTAAACTTTATGGTAAATGTAAATGTAAAGTATTTTATGTATATAGGTCCTCCATCGAGATAGGTGACCCAAAGTAGCTCAGAACGAGATAAAACCCACAGATTTTAAAACAACAACACACCAATAACAAAGATCAAACAATGAATGAGAAAAAAGTAAGAAAAAGATAAAAAAAATATTAAAATCAAATAACTTGCCAACTTACTACGTACCAAACGCCACTTTAAAAAGAGAGTTCTTAAGTCTTGATTTAAAAGGCCCAGGTTCAGTAACGATACGCATCTCAGCTGGGTAGTTATTCCAGGCTTGTCCAGAAACCCGAAAAAAAAAAAGCCGCGGTCACCCAGTGTTTCAGTTTTGACAGGGCACTTCCAACATAAGTTGATTTTAGATCGACCCCTCAACGTCCTACCCGTAAATTACGAATAGTCCGCACTCCTCTAAAAGACAGATGGGGCAAGGCCCCTTTAGAGCTTTAAAAAAAAACAATACCTTGTATACTTAATCTTCTAACGTTGGAAGGGAGCCAAAAATAGAGGAGAATAAAGAATCGGAGTTAGTGGTCAGTTTTTTCGTGCTCGTAACAGGCGGGCCGCTGCATTTGGACAGGTGGAGGTACGGGAAACAGGGGACGGAAAACACCAATATTACAGGCATTGCATAGTCCAGTCTAGCAGCTTATTAAGCCGTGACTAAGCTTCTCAAGGCCATGACGGTTTTTTAGAACTGATTTTACCTTTGCCAGAAGGCCGCAGTTTGGAAAAAGCTCAATCTAACACATTATCAATCTGTTTGTTGAATTGACAACGGAAACTATCAAAATCACTCCTAAGTTCACTTACCGTCTTGTAGAGTCAAGGTATGTTTTTAAGAAGGGGCCTAAACCACAGAATGTTAAAGGACAAGCTGGGACGGGTCCTAGAGACTAAGACAGCTATCATGACAAAATCCAACAAGCAAGGCCCCCAACAAACATTAAAAAAAACCAGTTTCAGCACTCTAGGAGGTATTATAATATCATGGACCATGTGAGGCTTCAATGATTCACTATCTCGCCAAGGGGAAGATTAGAGAAACGAAACTGAGCCAAACTCCTCAAACACAGGCAGAATGAGCTGGTGAGCAACAAAACAATTCCTTATTAACAACCTTCGGTGTACTCTAACAGAGTCACCTATAACACAAAAAAGTTAAGAAGAGTTCACGGTGATAGTTGCGACATTAGCAAGAGCAGAGAAATTGTGGGTTCACAAAAAGAATTAATTGTAGCAAAACAGGACCCTGGGGCAGTGATGCTGCTGAAATTATATCAGAAAAGATTTAGATTTGGCTCTCGAGGGCCCTCTGGTAACAGCAAGACTGGCCCGCAAAAGGCCAAAGAGACTGCAGTTTGATCATTCTTAATTCCTTTCAGCCTGCTACAACGGCCTAATGGTACCAAGTACTTATCATTAATCCAGGGATCCGTTGGTAGTTTACGAACGGATTTTTATGCCCCGAAAAAGAGGGGCGATAGTGTCCAGAATCCCGGAGCAGGTAGCATGGAAGAAACGAAAGATATTGTCTGGCAGGTGCGGAGAAAACCATGCCATTCATGGTCCCAAAAAAAACTCAGTCTCTCTGAATGCAGCAGCGAATTCATAGCTGTACGTTGAAGTGATGATGCGACGCTGGCCAATGGAGGGAGGAGGGGCTCCGATATTCAAAACACAATGGGAACAATGATCTGAGATGGAGTTCAGAGCTCGTTTAACGTCAATGAAAGCCCAAAAAAAGAGATAATGAGATCCCAAGGTATGCCCCCGATAGTGTTGTAGGTTTATCCATGATGAGTTAAATTAAAAGTTATAAAAAGTCTTTTAAAATCAGTGGCTAAATTGATGGGCACCGGACAACAAAACAGAACCATTGAAATCCCAAAATCAAGAGGTTTATCAAATTTTGGATAGATTGTCTGCAAAATCAGAGAATCAGGAATGAAGACTTATTATATTTGGGTGGGCGTAATAAAGCACTAAACAACAGGCACATAGAAAAGGGCTCACCAAGGCGTCCATCACAAAGAATGGCAGCTCAAAGCTGGAGTAAGTAAGAGTTTGTAGAAAGAAGCCGGCTTTAAATCTGTCAGTTACAAACGAGCCAAGGACCCTCCTGACCCAGATGATCGTTGGGAGTGTAACAGTAGGGAACAGTCCGGGTGGAAGGAGACTGAAAAGCGGGTTTCCACTGGTTTCAGCCAGGTTTCCGCAAACAGGAGAAAATCCGGGATTGAGAAATTAAAAAATTCATTGAGGATTTAAAAGTTTATTACATCTGGACCGAGTGGGATCAGAGGCCATGCGAATTATTAAACTCTGACCATCCGTTGCTGAGGACATAAGCGACCAGGGCAAAGATTGTCGATAATGCAGCCACGGCTGCAATTTCCCGCATGGGCATCGGCAGCCGCGGACGGGGTACCAACCGGGGAATAGCCGGGTATCAGCCATCGGTAGCAGGGATAGTTGTTACTCGTATGTAAAACAGCTGGACACTCCCCCAGGAAGATACCAAGCGATGAGCGGGACGGGGCCATAAGCTCTCAATTGCAAACTCAATCCACCTACTCTGTACTCGTGTGTAAGGCAGTGTTGCGGACCAACCCCGATATGGGAAAGACACAGGTGGGGAGGTATGGACGCCGGTTGTTTGGTACGTCCGGTTGAACAATGAGTCGGCAAGTTTTGCCACAAAATCCCGTATATTTAAAAGAGTGAGGGCTCATACACTAGTAACGGCGCACACCATCACGAATTAAAACACAAAATTAAAATTAAAAAAATACAACACAGGTAACAAAGGCAGACGCTCGCCAACACCACCGCCTGGGGCGCCATCTTGCATCTGATGCATGGGAGGTTTTAAAAGACTTGCCAAACCAAATGGCACAGACAAACTCCAAAGTTTGATAAATTTATCTAAAGAAAAACAAAATAAACACATCTCATAAGATATGCAAACTGCCTGAATACTGCAGCTATATCAACTTATTGTATTTTGTAATTCCCCATATGTTTTATTAGTGTGTTTTTCTGTTTGGATTGTACTTACATAGTATGTAAATATATAACTGTATTATTTAATAACTTCGTATAAGGGTTCCTAAGTTATTGTTAAGTCTATACATCTTTCAAAACAATTGTAAATAAGTGTGGCAATTCCCACCAATTCCTACATTTTCCACAGTATGTTGAACGCTCTAGCATGACCATGGTTCCCGGTTTTTTTTGCGATCTATTTGCCAATACTCCAACTTCCAAACAGGCTCCAAATTTCTGCGTATACCGCCAACTGTGGGGTACTTAGTGCAAACACCAACATAATCAATATGTGTCAAGTTTGAAATGATTTTTAATGTGGCTAGGTAATATACCCAGATGCCCTGTCTTTAATAGTCGGATGGAGAGCCGGTCCTAAGGCGCTGCGTTAAGGTTCGCAGTGCTCTGGAGGAGTGGGTTCGAATCCCTCTGACATACGTTAGTTTCTTTTCATGTAAACACTGCATGAATTCACATACCCTTGTAGATGATCAAAACGACCAGGTGCGTAACAACACAATAAAGAAACAGTATCTTAAAAAACCTGTATTTAATAAAAGTTCAGCAAGTCTGGCGGGTTTGCCTCTGTCCCTGAAAATCCATAGAGGGCAGGAAATAACCCAGTGAAAAAATGTTAACCGGTCCATATGTGATTCTGGCCTTAGGTTAATGACAAAACAGGACATCATTTTGAGGAATAACCATTTCCTTTGCAGGAGTCCACACATTTTGAAATTATTAACTTGTCAAATTAAAGATAACTAATATGTTAAATGCTCACACTAGATTGTATGGCAGTGATCAGTTAGGCTTAAAAAGAATTTGTTCTGAGTGGAAATAAGTATCCTGATGAATACCAAAGAGGACTCACCAACAAATAATTTATTTTTACAATGGGTGTTTGTGTTATCAGTCAAATATACTAGCATGTCATCATGTAGCTGCACAGATAATACTAAGGATAATTTTTGTTTGGTTAAAGTTTTTTCAGGGGGGTTTCTAAAATAAGAAAAAGAATGATTTTTGTCCTTAATGGGCCTTGTTTGAACAAACATTTAAAATTGACCAAAGGTGCTTAAATAACTAAAATGAAATGCCACCTCATGCTACAATGTAACAACACAAACATGACACAGGAGCTCGGCTCCAGACTTACTGGGTGCTGGTTTCAGGGGCACAACTTTTATTAGGTTGCACCAGCACACAATTTAGGTTGACACCCAATTATCTGTGCCGTCGACGTTAACGCCACCAATTTCAGGTTACTTGTTTAATACCGTCCATATTACATCATCTTTATTAAGTAAATAATTTTTAAACAGAATAAGGTGTGTAGGTAAATAATTGTTTTTATTTGAGGCACAAGTATACTTTATATAAAACTATTTAAAACAAATAAAATGTTTTGAAGTGCTCAGTGGAGGGAAAGCTCCTTCACTTGTTTCAACAACAATAACAGACTGATAAAAGAGAGAGCCGCGGCGCCCGGATAGCTCAGTTGGTAGATACAGTTATAGATGTTTAGTCCTCGCAGGTTTTGACTACGAGTTGCGCCCTTTCCTGCATGTCTCCACCCCTCTCCCCTTCAGGTCTGTCCTATCAAAATAAAGTCCCGAAATGAAAACAAAAAAAAAAAATTGATTAGGGACAGACATAGGAGGAGTGCGAGGAACGAAGAATTATGACAAGTGGTACCAGCACGTGTCCAAATGCGCTTGGCGGGTCAGGGCCGGAGTAACACACGTCTCTGTGTCATATTAATGTCGGTACCGCATTGCGCTTGCATTTATATTAACTATGATCATGTCACCAAATGGGTAACATCTCTCACCAGGTCCACTCAGGTCCCGTATCAACGCTATACTTTACCAACTGAGTTAGTTTGATTCAGTAACGTCTTCTGTTATTTTGCATGGTTCGGGCCGCCTCATAACAGATGTTCCGCGGAAACACTGGCACAAATGAGCTTACAGTTTGCTTCAGCGTAACAACATAAAGCTTGTGTTAATAAACAACTGTCAAACTGCGGAAAAATGTCAAGAAGTGTGGAACGGTGCTGTCCCGCTCTGTGTCTAGTCCATGTTGTGGGGAGCCGGGTGAAATGAATGGGGGGCGGGGGGCTGATCGTTGAGAGTAAGAGGAGAGAAATAGAGGTCAGGTACGAAACAATAAACAATATCGATATAAAACACACCAGCTTTGTGCAACGGCGTGAAAAATTTTGCAGACCTTACCAAATTTTGGTGGCATTTTGCAGGAGAGCCGTGTCGCGTGATCATCTTCAGTCAGTAGTGTCTCTGATGGTCTGCTGCCAGCAGCTTTACCTGCTTGTCTTTTCGCTGCTTTTTCACGCTTGGTCTTGTCTTGTCTCCTGGTTGGTCTCCTGTCTCTAAAAGGACACAATGTTTTCAGAAAGCAGCTGCTTTGTCTTGTCAATATAGGAAATACTATAGATTACTTACAGCAGGAAAAGAATCTACAGTGACGAGTTCTCGTTTTGCTGTTTCTTCTTGTCTCTAATAGCAAAGCAACAAAGATTATGGGATAACGTAAACATTAATATTTGAACAATCACTTTAAAATAAGAACAATCGATGCCCCACCGACATTCTGAATATGGGTATAATATGTAAAAGATCTTTTACAGAAAGACGGGTCCCAGTGCATGGTTCTCTCTCCCTGTGAAAAACCAAAGGCAGCTCACGAAAAAAAAAAATCATAGGTAATAAACTTCTCAACGATAGGGGGTAAACAGAAGAACTCGTTAAGGACAGGAGATTTCACTACAAAATGGGGTAATTGGTATTCATCTTTTAAAAGTCGAGGTCCACAATGGCACGCGTCTGCCTCCTCTGGCATCAGGTTCTTTTCCTTGTCTATTCTTGTTGTTTTTTCCTCTCTATAAAAGACAGATGGCAGTCTAGGAATTGTATTTAGTTAAAAAAAACAACTTCGCTTAAAAAGAGACAAACTATCCATTTTGCTTTGAATACAAATGTATCTTACACTTTTTTTAGGACGAGGGTTTCACAATGGATGCTGCTTCTTTTTTCCTGTCTCATCCAGACTTCTCTTCTTTTTCTGACAAGACAACTCAGTCTGGGGGATTACAGTTACTACAGATACTGTTGTATGTTACTAGGGGTCTTACTTCACAGTAACACTATTAAAGAGAAGAGATCTGTTAAGGACTACTTAGCCTTTCGATAACTCTTCCTGTGTTTTCTTATCTGCAGGCAGAATGGAACAGGTCAGGTTGATGAGGAGGAGAGAAGCACAGGTGTGAGGCTTAAACTGTTTTCTGGCACCTATCTTGGCTTGTTACACACCGTTCCTGCTTCCTTCTAATCAGCATGTTATTCCTCGTACACCTGCCTGTCGATGGTGGATAGTAGTGTGGTGGTATGAGTGATCATGCAGAGGATGCACTAGGTCTTCTCATTCATAGCTCAAAACTGAAGCCTTTAGCTTGTGGATGCTAGAGTGATGACGTCGATTTCCATTAAATAATGTTGTGTATTTCATAGCCCAGGAAAGACATTCAACAGTATTATTTAAAGAAATCATTGAAGTGCTCAGTGCTGCTGCAAGGCTGCAGTGGGTCCGGTTGTCTGTCCCCAACACACTCTGGGCCGAGATGGGTAAACCACCAATTTAGATACTCACTTTCCTCCGGGATGTGAGAAAAAAATGTGATTTGTCTTTGGAGAGAGTCATATATCAACGTGATGCTCATAGCTCCCTCGTAGTTCACAGATCCAGACACACAGGCCGCACAAGAAAAAGAGAAAGGTGCGATACAAACGGTTGCAAGAAGTCATCCCAAAAAAATGGAACTGTGTACCAAACACTATGGTTGAGACAAAACACGATATATAAAAGTTACAATCATAACCCCTCAGTCACGCCCAAGACACTAGACCGGTGCAAGACGCTACCGTGGAAGCCATAAGGGGCTAAGAATATAAAGTTTCTTAATCTGAAATTCCAAAAGGTTGAAGCAGAGCAAATGTACATCACAGTCTCAAGCAGTTTCTTTATGGAGCTTGGCTGAAGCACGACCCTGCAGCTCATGATGCTGATGATGACTGTTCGCAGTGCTTTACTGTGCTGTGTGTTGGAGTCGCTGATGCTGCTGCTGCAGAGTTGCGGCTGCTGTGATGTGATGCTGCTGTCCTTGTGTACTTTTCCTTCTCTGGTCTCGGAGAGGCCAGCAAAATGTGCAACCTTTTTGGGAATCGACAGCAGGTTACCACCGACGTGCGAACGAGGTGGCCATCTGCCACTATAGTCGGTCACCCTCCAGCGGTTGGTCAGATCATGCCACTCAGAGCGGTACACAGGGGAGATGGCCTTATGGGTTGACACGTTGCGTGCTAGTCCCATTCCAAAGTCGCAGAACTAGTTTCTACGGTCGGCCTTTCACGTTACTCCAGCTCTGTCCTCTCAGTGGAAGCAACCGGGGGTCAGCTGTTTGGATTTAGGAGAGGATGCACGCAGGTGCACCATCATAACCAGCTGGGCCCTCCGGCAGAGGAGATGGGGGTTGTTTCTCCTCTTGCTGGAAGGAAAGGGTGTTGGTGTTGTAACACAACTGCAGCGAGCGGAAGAATCCCTCAAAGGACAGAAAGGGTAGGCTTGGAACCTGTGGCTGAGGAGGGTTGTGGCAGGCGTGGAGGATGACAAGTAGGCATGGATCCTGGGGGACCTGCTAGCTTTCACACAGTCGCGACGGTTCCTCAAGTTTGTCACAATCAGTGAAGGTCTTTCCCGGTATTGGCCTTACATTCTAAATGAAAGAGGAAAAAAGGAAAAACATAGTCATGATGGATCGCCAATGGCTGTAAAAAACAGTTCACTTTATAGCAGGACTTTATTGTGAAAAATCTTAAAAAAGGCTGTTATGTCATATTGTGACCAAGCCCAGGATTATTTTCCAAAATCCTAATATTGTTAGTTTCCTCACAAAAACTGGGCAAAGCAAGGTGTTACGTTTTTTTTAAAACAATAAAAGTGTGCAAGTAACATCACTTGGGGGATTATCGATTCTTACTACGTTTGAAAAGCTAGAGCAGATCATTAAGGACTTGCAAAACAAAAAAGAAGTTCCAGCGGGGACCAACTGCCACATTAGACTGAAGCAATGTAAAACAAATATCAAGTCAGTAGTTTGTTTTCATTCATTTCCATTTCAGGCTGTACAGGTAGGTGTCGCAGTAGGTAAGGTCTTGACACCAACAAGGTCACAATTAGTCCCCAACATTATTGCAATAGTCAAAAGGTTATACTGTATATGGGCATTAAGCTTTGTTTCCTGAACCATTCCAGTTAGGGAAGACTAAACTCCGGTTTGAAGGTTGAACCACCCCGACGTCACGAGAAATATATTCTGACGTCGTTTCCCCATAGCGCGAGCAAACATAACAATACTTTTAGCCCATTTTTTTTCAAAAAAATGGGGTAGTCGCCATACTCTTATAAAGTTAAACTCCGACGGACCCCTGGGGCATTAACTCATATTAAGTTTTTATAATCACTACATTACATAATACATTTCCACCGGTCACCTGTAGGCTATAGTTAACAAACAGTAGCAATCATTTGACCAACACAAATAACAGTATAAACTCGCGTGATGCTTTCAGGGGGGGGCTGGGGAAATGGTTCACCCCAAACATGAAATAACTAAATTTCATTTTCAAATAGTATTATATTCTACTGCTTTTAATACTAGTTTATATCATATATATTTATTATGTAACTATATTATGATGTATAATATACTGTAAAGAGGATAGCTAACGCTTTAAAGGTTAATATAGGCTGTATTTACCAAACGGTTCTTGGAACCCGGACGATGCATAGGGTCAGCACGGTGTTTCTCCCGGAGGAAACACCAGCGAAGGCATTTTTTGGACACGTTGAACCGCGTTGTTTGCTCCCCTGAAGATTTCCCAGTCAGCAGATGTATTGACTAGTCAGTTTTTTCTACAAAGTATGCAACTTGAGTTCTCACGTGAAGATCAGTAGGATATGGTCAGCTCTTTTTTTCTCACGTGCAGAATTGAATTCGAACGGGGTGCCTCTGCCTCTGTATGTGCGGCTCAACACGTCATCTATCGTTTACCATGACCGGCCCGCTAGCGACGTAATATGAAAACACATGACACTTTCATTGGATTTTTTAAATCTATTGAATCCCGGCAAAGGATTGATCGTATATTGAAAATAAAAACCTTTTTCGCAAGGAAGTAAGACAAACAACTGTCCATTTCCCGACTGCAACGGAAAATCAGTCGGGGCCGATTACAAGTTTGGCAACAATAGAGGCTAATATAATAAATACATTTTATTTAAGGCACCTTTCTTTGCAATCAAGGACGCCCGCACAGTGAAGTCAATTTAAAATACAGCACAAAACAAAGCCTATATGCACTAAAACAATAATATACAACCGTCAAAACAATATATACGCACTATGTACAACTGGGAGTAAATAGGTCTAACTAATAGTGTTATTTAGGATTAACTACAGTATACTGTCGATACTAAACCTCTTTTTGTATGAAATTAATTATATAGGCCTCTAGGGTGATTTTTTGCAATGAGTGTTCTGCTCTAGGTTTTAATTAGGCTTGGCGACATTAACACGAATAGATTTTAGCCACAACAAATACAAAAAACCCCTTGTGTCTCAACGAACTTTGCTGATGGACATCTTATCTACGTTCAGCAGCAGGCAGTTCTTACCAGACCACTCCACAAAGTCACCCACTAGTGCCCTGTAATCCCCCTCCTGTCCATCCCTTATACACCCAACAACTGCAGAGTCATCAGAAAACGTCTG
>NC_045755.1:4605786-4620550 GCF_008692095.1 Etheostoma spectabile
CGGCTGTAGGTGACATGACTTGGTTGTACTGGAAATGTCGAGGTGTATAAGGTGAACAGGAAAGGAGACAGCACAGTCACCTGACGGGGCCCCCGTACCACTCACACCACTTCAGGACAGAACAACGGTCCAGCGCGGACAAAATGTGGTCTAGCGGCAGGTAGGCGTGATCAAGAGACTATGAGAGCACCTGGCACCCATACCCGCAGCTGTTCTCACCAAGTAGCAGCGGAGGATGGTGTTGAATGCACTGGAGAAATCAATAAATGGGATTCTCACAGTGCCGCACCCCATACAGGTGCAAATGCGCTCGCTGCAGAAGATAGATGACAGCTTCGGTCCACGCTAGACCAATGGGCTTGTAGTGCAAACTGTCGAGGGGTCCAGAGAAGAATCAACTGCGGCCCAGGTGGCCAAGAAAAGCCCTCCCGAACCTTCAACAAATGAGATGTGGTAGCACTGGGCCGGTAGTCATTAAGGCCCAGATGGAAGTCGACTTCTTGGGGACACGGGACAAGCAGGAAGCTTCCACAGCAGTGGAAACCTCTGCAGGCTCAGGATTCAGGTTGAAGAGGTACTGAGAAACACAGGGAACAGCTGACTGGCGCAGGTCTTCAGGACCAACTGGGGCTGATGCCATCAGGGCCAGCAGGGCCTTGCTCTGGGGTACGCCTCTCCCAGATGTCTTACTGGCCAGGTGAATGCAAAGCAGGCGGGGGAGCTTTGAAGTGGCAGTGGGGGGAGGAGAAATGTGGTGTAGTGGTAGTGGGGGGAGTGGGCTGACCTGCAGGAGGGGAGGGAGTGAGGAGGGAGATGTTGGACAACAAAACGGGTTGGGAGGGCGGGGTAATGAGGGGGTGTGGGGGGTTGGTGGTGTGGTGGAGGAGGCAGGGTGATTGGCTGCTCTACGGAAAGCATGATTCACTCCCTATTCTACCGAAGTACTGAAATATCAATAGAGTGGGAAGTTCTTCCCGTATCGGAAATTTTTCTTGGTGTATCAATCAAGATGTGTTTGGATGTCAGCATGCTTCAGGTCAGCGACAAGCGAGCTAAAATCTAGCACCTCTTTGAACCTGGCTGGTTAATAGAAGTCAGTTGGCCGAGCGGTCTAGGCGCTGCGTTTTCAGGTACGCACAGCTCCCCTGGAGGCGTGGGTTCGATATCCCACTTCTCACAGCAATGTGTTTCACTGGGCTCTTTTTAGACTATGGAACCTGTGGAGCCATGGCATGCAGAGAATGCCGCCGAATGTAGATAAAACAGCTATTTCTGGTCCCTTTTATGCGGTTTTTCCACTGCGCGGGGCATCTAACAGCCTCAACTCTACTAACATTTTTTGTTTTCATCCATTAAGAAAAAAGACCATGGGACTGCTACAGGTACTTTTTTTTACTACATATCTCAGTTGAGGTGCCAAGCGAGCTGAGGTGATACCCAAAAGGGGACGTGGAAACCGAAGATGCTGGTTAGTCGGATCCCACTGCGTTTGTAGCAAAAAGAGGCAGAGTGTGTGTCTGGAACAAACGCAACATTTAAAAACAAAATGCTAGCAGACACCGACAGATCTATCTACTTCTGCACTATTCTCACTGTTAAGCTGTTCAATAGTAAGGGCCTTGTTAGGGTTTTTCATGCGTTTCCAATATTGCACAGTTTAATGTAAAAAAAAAAAAAGACAAATTCAAAGAAAATGTTTTTAGTTTAGCTATTCAAGTAGCGCATAAAACCCCTCTCGTACATCCCGGTCTTCTTCCTCTGCACCCGTGACAGTGTCCCACCCGCTCTCTGCCGTCCCACCATGATGTATCCAGTCCTTGTCATAGCCTCTCCATGAATCCGAATGAAAGATTATCGAAGCACAGAAGGTCAGAACCAGAGATTTCACCAGTTGTATATCGACGACCACCAGAGGGTCTAGCGGTTGGCGGTTTTTTGCAAAGCATGAAGGCTTGAAAACCAAACGGTAACCAGCATACATATTTGGGTGTGCATCATGGTTGCTCAAGTCATGTACTCTATATAAGACGAGGCAAGACGATGGAGAAGTTGAGCTGTTACAGCTAGTGGAAAAAACGCATTAGATTCCTTCACTTACTCAAACCACTTACTTGCACACTTCAAACACTAGCTTTAAGGATGATGATACTAAGCTCACTACCTGCGCATCTTGACTACAAAGTGGAACAAGGGGAGGGACCAGGGGACGTAACGTCTCAGATGATTGGACAAACGCTTTGCGTGGGTCTGGAGTCTCCCCAGATTTCACAACGATGCTTGATGGCGGACAGATGGTGGGGTCGTTCAGACTAAGATCTCCAAATTGACATAAAATAGTTAAAACGTGGTTCTGACAAATGTAAGTTCTACTAGATTTTTATTGATTTCATGAGAGGCGCGAGCCGAGCCAACCGATTCATCGCTAGGTCTCCTCTGAAGGTGTGGTTCGAATCCCACTTCTGACAGCATGTGTTTTCTGGTGCTGGTCTTTATGACATGAGACAATCTGGAGCCATTGGCAGGCAAAAGAATGCCGCAAATGTAAATCCAAACAACTATTTCTGTCCTTAGATTCCTTCGCAACTTACTGGCTGTGTCTCCAACCAATTACTCTGCACACATCAAACACTTAGCGTTTAAGTTGAACTACCGCGGCACTAAACCTGCGCTTTTTGACTACCAAAGTTGTAAAGCTGCCCGCCCGGGGACCAGGGACGTCGATGGGGCAACCACCTGACTCAGAAAAGACCGACAAAATAAAAATTTTACTGGGGTTGCCCAAAATTGGGACACACTGTATAGTTGTTTTAGGCCAGCGGTGGCGCCTGCATAGAGCGTATGGAGGCAGGACACGACACGATGTATGTATCCACTAGCCACTTCATGATTAGGTCAAAACCAATGTCTCTGTTCCATTTCTTACTGTGTTAGCTGGTGTGAAGTAAGTTGGCAAGTCTAGCCAACTAACATAATCCATACAGATTAGTATTTGCTAGCAATATGGTTAGCGACCAAGCATTCACGCGCATTTGCACTTAAAAATAGAGTGTGTGCTAAATTTAAAATGTATTTAGGAGCGATCGGCGCAAAACCCTAAAGTTTGGTTTTAGGTTTCCACCGTCAGCTTTTTTGACCCCTGATCCGATTTTTTAAAATATAGAATATCTGCCGATACGTAGCCGATCCCAAGATACTTTTGTAGTATTGGCTCAGATAATATAGTGCTGACCGTTTTTTGTTGTTTACAAAAATAACAAAGTAAACAAAGAATAAAATATGTGAGTCATTTTTCTCCACACCAAAAAACAATCCCTTTAGGATACCAACCCAACAACCAAAAAAATAAATAGTTTTAAGTGCCTCTTGTCGCTTAAGGTCAATCTTTTGTTTTTTCTGTGGTTTACGGATCTCCGCTCCGGGATTTTTAACGGCCTGAAAGCGTGGTGTATGGTGGAATCACTGAAGACGTGTGGAGATTGGGGTATTACTCCGATTTTGGCAAAAAAAAGGGAGGGGACTCAGAAACAGGCCGTTTTTTACTGTGCCAAGGGCTGGAAGCCTACCAGAAAGTAACGTTTTTGAATAGACGTGGCCATATTGGTTGAAAGACGGTTGGCCGTGGTCTGTCATGTGTCTATTGTCCAAAAGTACTTTTGGCTTAATAAAAAAGGTTTGTAACAGGGCAAGGCTTTTAAAACCTGAGCGTTCAGGTTGCATTGCATTTTAAAGTTTTTTTCAAATGTGCAGATTGATATCCCCTAACATGACCTGTATTATAGTTCAGTCCTCATTTACACAATGGAACCTGTGTATTCTGAGTGCAATTCTGTCACCACAGTGGTGGGACGGTGTATCATGTCTTATTACCCTGCTGCCGCAGGTTAAATTTGTCGGAGACATTGAAAAATTGCTTGATCAATAATTAAACTTTAAGAACTCCGATCTGCATGTCGGTCTGCAAAGGTGGGAAGCAGGACTGAAAACATTCCCCAAAAATCATTGATTGAGTGGACCCAACTTCCGATTAAAAAATCCTGCTTTTTGAGCCCTGCACCAATAATCTAACCACTAAATGACGCAATTTGATCTTGGAAATTATCATTCATCCTCTTTTTATTCAGGAAAGGGCACTAAGACTGTATACTTACAAAATGTCTTGATTTAGTAAACTTTATGGTAAATGTAAATGTAAAGTATTTTATGTATATAGGTCCTCCATCGAGATAGGTGACCCAAAGTAGCTCAGAACGAGATAAAACCCACAGATTTTAAAACAACAACACACCAATAACAAAGATCAAACAATGAATGAGAAAAAAGTAAGAAAAAGATAAAAAAAATATTAAAATCAAATAACTTGCCAACTTACTACGTACCAAACGCCACTTTAAAAAGAGAGTTCTTAAGTCTTGATTTAAAAGGCCCAGGTTCAGTAACGATACGCATCTCAGCTGGGTAGTTATTCCAGGCTTGTCCAGAAACCCGAAAAAAAAAAAGCCGCGGTCACCCAGTGTTTCAGTTTTGACAGGGCACTTCCAACATAAGTTGATTTTAGATCGACCCCTCAACGTCCTACCCGTAAATTACGAATAGTCCGCACTCCTCTAAAAGACAGATGGGGCAAGGCCCCTTTAGAGCTTTAAAAAAAAACAATACCTTGTATACTTAATCTTCTAACGTTGGAAGGGAGCCAAAAATAGAGGAGAATAAAGAATCGGAGTTAGTGGTCAGTTTTTTCGTGCTCGTAACAGGCGGGCCGCTGCATTTGGACAGGTGGAGGTACGGGAAACAGGGGACGGAAAACACCAATATTACAGGCATTGCATAGTCCAGTCTAGCAGCTTATTAAGCCGTGACTAAGCTTCTCAAGGCCATGACGGTTTTTTAGAACTGATTTTACCTTTGCCAGAAGGCCGCAGTTTGGAAAAAGCTCAATCTAACACATTATCAATCTGTTTGTTGAATTGACAACGGAAACTATCAAAATCACTCCTAAGTTCACTTACCGTCTTGTAGAGTCAAGGTATGTTTTTAAGAAGGGGCCTAAACCACAGAATGTTAAAGGACAAGCTGGGACGGGTCCTAGAGACTAAGACAGCTATCATGACAAAATCCAACAAGCAAGGCCCCCAACAAACATTAAAAAAAACCAGTTTCAGCACTCTAGGAGGTATTATAATATCATGGACCATGTGAGGCTTCAATGATTCACTATCTCGCCAAGGGGAAGATTAGAGAAACGAAACTGAGCCAAACTCCTCAAACACAGGCAGAATGAGCTGGTGAGCAACAAAACAATTCCTTATTAACAACCTTCGGTGTACTCTAACAGAGTCACCTATAACACAAAAAAGTTAAGAAGAGTTCACGGTGATAGTTGCGACATTAGCAAGAGCAGAGAAATTGTGGGTTCACAAAAAGAATTAATTGTAGCAAAACAGGACCCTGGGGCAGTGATGCTGCTGAAATTATATCAGAAAAGATTTAGATTTGGCTCTCGAGGGCCCTCTGGTAACAGCAAGACTGGCCCGCAAAAGGCCAAAGAGACTGCAGTTTGATCATTCTTAATTCCTTTCAGCCTGCTACAACGGCCTAATGGTACCAAGTACTTATCATTAATCCAGGGATCCGTTGGTAGTTTACGAACGGATTTTTATGCCCCGAAAAAGAGGGGCGATAGTGTCCAGAATCCCGGAGCAGGTAGCATGGAAGAAACGAAAGATATTGTCTGGCAGGTGCGGAGAAAACCATGCCATTCATGGTCCCAAAAAAAACTCAGTCTCTCTGAATGCAGCAGCGAATTCATAGCTGTACGTTGAAGTGATGATGCGACGCTGGCCAATGGAGGGAGGAGGGGCTCCGATATTCAAAACACAATGGGAACAATGATCTGAGATGGAGTTCAGAGCTCGTTTAACGTCAATGAAAGCCCAAAAAAAGAGATAATGAGATCCCAAGGTATGCCCCCGATAGTGTTGTAGGTTTATCCATGATGAGTTAAATTAAAAGTTATAAAAAGTCTTTTAAAATCAGTGGCTAAATTGATGGGCACCGGACAACAAAACAGAACCATTGAAATCCCAAAATCAAGAGGTTTATCAAATTTTGGATAGATTGTCTGCAAAATCAGAGAATCAGGAATGAAGACTTATTATATTTGGGTGGGCGTAATAAAGCACTAAACAACAGGCACATAGAAAAGGGCTCACCAAGGCGTCCATCACAAAGAATGGCAGCTCAAAGCTGGAGTAAGTAAGAGTTTGTAGAAAGAAGCCGGCTTTAAATCTGTCAGTTACAAACGAGCCAAGGACCCTCCTGACCCAGATGATCGTTGGGAGTGTAACAGTAGGGAACAGTCCGGGTGGAAGGAGACTGAAAAGCGGGTTTCCACTGGTTTCAGCCAGGTTTCCGCAAACAGGAGAAAATCCGGGATTGAGAAATTAAAAAATTCATTGAGGATTTAAAAGTTTATTACATCTGGACCGAGTGGGATCAGAGGCCATGCGAATTATTAAACTCTGACCATCCGTTGCTGAGGACATAAGCGACCAGGGCAAAGATTGTCGATAATGCAGCCACGGCTGCAATTTCCCGCATGGGCATCGGCAGCCGCGGACGGGGTACCAACCGGGGAATAGCCGGGTATCAGCCATCGGTAGCAGGGATAGTTGTTACTCGTATGTAAAACAGCTGGACACTCCCCCAGGAAGATACCAAGCGATGAGCGGGACGGGGCCATAAGCTCTCAATTGCAAACTCAATCCACCTACTCTGTACTCGTGTGTAAGGCAGTGTTGCGGACCAACCCCGATATGGGAAAGACACAGGTGGGGAGGTATGGACGCCGGTTGTTTGGTACGTCCGGTTGAACAATGAGTCGGCAAGTTTTGCCACAAAATCCCGTATATTTAAAAGAGTGAGGGCTCATACACTAGTAACGGCGCACACCATCACGAATTAAAACACAAAATTAAAATTAAAAAAATACAACACAGGTAACAAAGGCAGACGCTCGCCAACACCACCGCCTGGGGCGCCATCTTGCATCTGATGCATGGGAGGTTTTAAAAGACTTGCCAAACCAAATGGCACAGACAAACTCCAAAGTTTGATAAATTTATCTAAAGAAAAACAAAATAAACACATCTCATAAGATATGCAAACTGCCTGAATACTGCAGCTATATCAACTTATTGTATTTTGTAATTCCCCATATGTTTTATTAGTGTGTTTTTCTGTTTGGATTGTACTTACATAGTATGTAAATATATAACTGTATTATTTAATAACTTCGTATAAGGGTTCCTAAGTTATTGTTAAGTCTATACATCTTTCAAAACAATTGTAAATAAGTGTGGCAATTCCCACCAATTCCTACATTTTCCACAGTATGTTGAACGCTCTAGCATGACCATGGTTCCCGGTTTTTTTTGCGATCTATTTGCCAATACTCCAACTTCCAAACAGGCTCCAAATTTCTGCGTATACCGCCAACTGTGGGGTACTTAGTGCAAACACCAACATAATCAATATGTGTCAAGTTTGAAATGATTTTTAATGTGGCTAGGTAATATACCCAGATGCCCTGTCTTTAATAGTCGGATGGAGAGCCGGTCCTAAGGCGCTGCGTTAAGGTTCGCAGTGCTCTGGAGGAGTGGGTTCGAATCCCTCTGACATACGTTAGTTTCTTTTCATGTAAACACTGCATGAATTCACATACCCTTGTAGATGATCAAAACGACCAGGTGCGTAACAACACAATAAAGAAACAGTATCTTAAAAAACCTGTATTTAATAAAAGTTCAGCAAGTCTGGCGGGTTTGCCTCTGTCCCTGAAAATCCATAGAGGGCAGGAAATAACCCAGTGAAAAAATGTTAACCGGTCCATATGTGATTCTGGCCTTAGGTTAATGACAAAACAGGACATCATTTTGAGGAATAACCATTTCCTTTGCAGGAGTCCACACATTTTGAAATTATTAACTTGTCAAATTAAAGATAACTAATATGTTAAATGCTCACACTAGATTGTATGGCAGTGATCAGTTAGGCTTAAAAAGAATTTGTTCTGAGTGGAAATAAGTATCCTGATGAATACCAAAGAGGACTCACCAACAAATAATTTATTTTTACAATGGGTGTTTGTGTTATCAGTCAAATATACTAGCATGTCATCATGTAGCTGCACAGATAATACTAAGGATAATTTTTGTTTGGTTAAAGTTTTTTCAGGGGGGTTTCTAAAATAAGAAAAAGAATGATTTTTGTCCTTAATGGGCCTTGTTTGAACAAACATTTAAAATTGACCAAAGGTGCTTAAATAACTAAAATGAAATGCCACCTCATGCTACAATGTAACAACACAAACATGACACAGGAGCTCGGCTCCAGACTTACTGGGTGCTGGTTTCAGGGGCACAACTTTTATTAGGTTGCACCAGCACACAATTTAGGTTGACACCCAATTATCTGTGCCGTCGACGTTAACGCCACCAATTTCAGGTTACTTGTTTAATACCGTCCATATTACATCATCTTTATTAAGTAAATAATTTTTAAACAGAATAAGGTGTGTAGGTAAATAATTGTTTTTATTTGAGGCACAAGTATACTTTATATAAAACTATTTAAAACAAATAAAATGTTTTGAAGTGCTCAGTGGAGGGAAAGCTCCTTCACTTGTTTCAACAACAATAACAGACTGATAAAAGAGAGAGCCGCGGCGCCCGGATAGCTCAGTTGGTAGATACAGTTATAGATGTTTAGTCCTCGCAGGTTTTGACTACGAGTTGCGCCCTTTCCTGCATGTCTCCACCCCTCTCCCCTTCAGGTCTGTCCTATCAAAATAAAGTCCCGAAATGAAAACAAAAAAAAAAAATTGATTAGGGACAGACATAGGAGGAGTGCGAGGAACGAAGAATTATGACAAGTGGTACCAGCACGTGTCCAAATGCGCTTGGCGGGTCAGGGCCGGAGTAACACACGTCTCTGTGTCATATTAATGTCGGTACCGCATTGCGCTTGCATTTATATTAACTATGATCATGTCACCAAATGGGTAACATCTCTCACCAGGTCCACTCAGGTCCCGTATCAACGCTATACTTTACCAACTGAGTTAGTTTGATTCAGTAACGTCTTCTGTTATTTTGCATGGTTCGGGCCGCCTCATAACAGATGTTCCGCGGAAACACTGGCACAAATGAGCTTACAGTTTGCTTCAGCGTAACAACATAAAGCTTGTGTTAATAAACAACTGTCAAACTGCGGAAAAATGTCAAGAAGTGTGGAACGGTGCTGTCCCGCTCTGTGTCTAGTCCATGTTGTGGGGAGCCGGGTGAAATGAATGGGGGGCGGGGGGCTGATCGTTGAGAGTAAGAGGAGAGAAATAGAGGTCAGGTACGAAACAATAAACAATATCGATATAAAACACACCAGCTTTGTGCAACGGCGTGAAAAATTTTGCAGACCTTACCAAATTTTGGTGGCATTTTGCAGGAGAGCCGTGTCGCGTGATCATCTTCAGTCAGTAGTGTCTCTGATGGTCTGCTGCCAGCAGCTTTACCTGCTTGTCTTTTCGCTGCTTTTTCACGCTTGGTCTTGTCTTGTCTCCTGGTTGGTCTCCTGTCTCTAAAAGGACACAATGTTTTCAGAAAGCAGCTGCTTTGTCTTGTCAATATAGGAAATACTATAGATTACTTACAGCAGGAAAAGAATCTACAGTGACGAGTTCTCGTTTTGCTGTTTCTTCTTGTCTCTAATAGCAAAGCAACAAAGATTATGGGATAACGTAAACATTAATATTTGAACAATCACTTTAAAATAAGAACAATCGATGCCCCACCGACATTCTGAATATGGGTATAATATGTAAAAGATCTTTTACAGAAAGACGGGTCCCAGTGCATGGTTCTCTCTCCCTGTGAAAAACCAAAGGCAGCTCACGAAAAAAAAAAATCATAGGTAATAAACTTCTCAACGATAGGGGGTAAACAGAAGAACTCGTTAAGGACAGGAGATTTCACTACAAAATGGGGTAATTGGTATTCATCTTTTAAAAGTCGAGGTCCACAATGGCACGCGTCTGCCTCCTCTGGCATCAGGTTCTTTTCCTTGTCTATTCTTGTTGTTTTTTCCTCTCTATAAAAGACAGATGGCAGTCTAGGAATTGTATTTAGTTAAAAAAAACAACTTCGCTTAAAAAGAGACAAACTATCCATTTTGCTTTGAATACAAATGTATCTTACACTTTTTTTAGGACGAGGGTTTCACAATGGATGCTGCTTCTTTTTTCCTGTCTCATCCAGACTTCTCTTCTTTTTCTGACAAGACAACTCAGTCTGGGGGATTACAGTTACTACAGATACTGTTGTATGTTACTAGGGGTCTTACTTCACAGTAACACTATTAAAGAGAAGAGATCTGTTAAGGACTACTTAGCCTTTCGATAACTCTTCCTGTGTTTTCTTATCTGCAGGCAGAATGGAACAGGTCAGGTTGATGAGGAGGAGAGAAGCACAGGTGTGAGGCTTAAACTGTTTTCTGGCACCTATCTTGGCTTGTTACACACCGTTCCTGCTTCCTTCTAATCAGCATGTTATTCCTCGTACACCTGCCTGTCGATGGTGGATAGTAGTGTGGTGGTATGAGTGATCATGCAGAGGATGCACTAGGTCTTCTCATTCATAGCTCAAAACTGAAGCCTTTAGCTTGTGGATGCTAGAGTGATGACGTCGATTTCCATTAAATAATGTTGTGTATTTCATAGCCCAGGAAAGACATTCAACAGTATTATTTAAAGAAATCATTGAAGTGCTCAGTGCTGCTGCAAGGCTGCAGTGGGTCCGGTTGTCTGTCCCCAACACACTCTGGGCCGAGATGGGTAAACCACCAATTTAGATACTCACTTTCCTCCGGGATGTGAGAAAAAAATGTGATTTGTCTTTGGAGAGAGTCATATATCAACGTGATGCTCATAGCTCCCTCGTAGTTCACAGATCCAGACACACAGGCCGCACAAGAAAAAGAGAAAGGTGCGATACAAACGGTTGCAAGAAGTCATCCCAAAAAAATGGAACTGTGTACCAAACACTATGGTTGAGACAAAACACGATATATAAAAGTTACAATCATAACCCCTCAGTCACGCCCAAGACACTAGACCGGTGCAAGACGCTACCGTGGAAGCCATAAGGGGCTAAGAATATAAAGTTTCTTAATCTGAAATTCCAAAAGGTTGAAGCAGAGCAAATGTACATCACAGTCTCAAGCAGTTTCTTTATGGAGCTTGGCTGAAGCACGACCCTGCAGCTCATGATGCTGATGATGACTGTTCGCAGTGCTTTACTGTGCTGTGTGTTGGAGTCGCTGATGCTGCTGCTGCAGAGTTGCGGCTGCTGTGATGTGATGCTGCTGTCCTTGTGTACTTTTCCTTCTCTGGTCTCGGAGAGGCCAGCAAAATGTGCAACCTTTTTGGGAATCGACAGCAGGTTACCACCGACGTGCGAACGAGGTGGCCATCTGCCACTATAGTCGGTCACCCTCCAGCGGTTGGTCAGATCATGCCACTCAGAGCGGTACACAGGGGAGATGGCCTTATGGGTTGACACGTTGCGTGCTAGTCCCATTCCAAAGTCGCAGAACTAGTTTCTACGGTCGGCCTTTCACGTTACTCCAGCTCTGTCCTCTCAGTGGAAGCAACCGGGGGTCAGCTGTTTGGATTTAGGAGAGGATGCACGCAGGTGCACCATCATAACCAGCTGGGCCCTCCGGCAGAGGAGATGGGGGTTGTTTCTCCTCTTGCTGGAAGGAAAGGGTGTTGGTGTTGTAACACAACTGCAGCGAGCGGAAGAATCCCTCAAAGGACAGAAAGGGTAGGCTTGGAACCTGTGGCTGAGGAGGGTTGTGGCAGGCGTGGAGGATGACAAGTAGGCATGGATCCTGGGGGACCTGCTAGCTTTCACACAGTCGCGACGGTTCCTCAAGTTTGTCACAATCAGTGAAGGTCTTTCCCGGTATTGGCCTTACATTCTAAATGAAAGAGGAAAAAAGGAAAAACATAGTCATGATGGATCGCCAATGGCTGTAAAAAACAGTTCACTTTATAGCAGGACTTTATTGTGAAAAATCTTAAAAAAGGCTGTTATGTCATATTGTGACCAAGCCCAGGATTATTTTCCAAAATCCTAATATTGTTAGTTTCCTCACAAAAACTGGGCAAAGCAAGGTGTTACGTTTTTTTTAAAACAATAAAAGTGTGCAAGTAACATCACTTGGGGGATTATCGATTCTTACTACGTTTGAAAAGCTAGAGCAGATCATTAAGGACTTGCAAAACAAAAAAGAAGTTCCAGCGGGGACCAACTGCCACATTAGACTGAAGCAATGTAAAACAAATATCAAGTCAGTAGTTTGTTTTCATTCATTTCCATTTCAGGCTGTACAGGTAGGTGTCGCAGTAGGTAAGGTCTTGACACCAACAAGGTCACAATTAGTCCCCAACATTATTGCAATAGTCAAAAGGTTATACTGTATATGGGCATTAAGCTTTGTTTCCTGAACCATTCCAGTTAGGGAAGACTAAACTCCGGTTTGAAGGTTGAACCACCCCGACGTCACGAGAAATATATTCTGACGTCGTTTCCCCATAGCGCGAGCAAACATAACAATACTTTTAGCCCATTTTTTTTCAAAAAAATGGGGTAGTCGCCATACTCTTATAAAGTTAAACTCCGACGGACCCCTGGGGCATTAACTCATATTAAGTTTTTATAATCACTACATTACATAATACATTTCCACCGGTCACCTGTAGGCTATAGTTAACAAACAGTAGCAATCATTTGACCAACACAAATAACAGTATAAACTCGCGTGATGCTTTCAGGGGGGGGCTGGGGAAATGGTTCACCCCAAACATGAAATAACTAAATTTCATTTTCAAATAGTATTATATTCTACTGCTTTTAATACTAGTTTATATCATATATATTTATTATGTAACTATATTATGATGTATAATATACTGTAAAGAGGATAGCTAACGCTTTAAAGGTTAATATAGGCTGTATTTACCAAACGGTTCTTGGAACCCGGACGATGCATAGGGTCAGCACGGTGTTTCTCCCGGAGGAAACACCAGCGAAGGCATTTTTTGGACACGTTGAACCGCGTTGTTTGCTCCCCTGAAGATTTCCCAGTCAGCAGATGTATTGACTAGTCAGTTTTTTCTACAAAGTATGCAACTTGAGTTCTCACGTGAAGATCAGTAGGATATGGTCAGCTCTTTTTTTCTCACGTGCAGAATTGAATTCGAACGGGGTGCCTCTGCCTCTGTATGTGCGGCTCAACACGTCATCTATCGTTTACCATGACCGGCCCGCTAGCGACGTAATATGAAAACACATGACACTTTCATTGGATTTTTTAAATCTATTGAATCCCGGCAAAGGATTGATCGTATATTGAAAATAAAAACCTTTTTCGCAAGGAAGTAAGACAAACAACTGTCCATTTCCCGACTGCAACGGAAAATCAGTCGGGGCCGATTACAAGTTTGGCAACAATAGAGGCTAATATAATAAATACATTTTATTTAAGGCACCTTTCTTTGCAATCAAGGACGCCCGCACAGTGAAGTCAATTTAAAATACAGCACAAAACAAAGCCTATATGCACTAAAACAATAATATACAACCGTCAAAACAATATATACGCACTATGTACAACTGGGAGTAAATAGGTCTAACTAATAGTGTTATTTAGGATTAACTACAGTATACTGTCGATACTAAACCTCTTTTTGTATGAAATTAATTATATAGGCCTCTAGGGTGATTTTTTGCAATGAGTGTTCTGCTCTAGGTTTTAATTAGGCTTGGCGACATTAACACGAATAGATTTTAGCCACAACAAATACAAAAAACCCCTTGTGTCTCAACGAACTTTGCTGATGGACACGCCATCCAGGTGCAAATGAGCTCGCTGCAGAAGATAGATGACAGCGTCGTCCACTCCTAGACAAGGCTTGTAGGCAAACTGTAGAGGGTCCAGAGAAGAACTCACCTGCGGCCTTCAAGGTTAGGCCAAGACCAGCCTCTCCAGCACCTTCATCACATGAGATGTGAGAGCCACTGGGGCGGTAGTCTTAAGGCCAGATGGAGTCGACTTCTGGGGACCGGGACAAGGCAGGACGTCTTCCCCCGCAGGGACACCTCTGCAGGCTCAGGTCAGGTTGAAGGGTACATGGAAGACACAGGACAGTGACGGCGCAGGTCTTCAGGACCCTGGGGTGATGCCATCCGGGCCAGCAGCCTTGCCTGGTGTAGCCTCTCCAGCTGTTCCTTCACCTGGCCAGGTGTGAATGCAAAGCAGGGGGGGGAGCTTGAAGTGTCAGTGGGGGGAGGAGAAATGGGTGTAGTGGTAGTGGTGGGAGTGGGCTGACTGCAGGAGGGCTGAGGGAGTGAGGAGGGAGATGTTGGAACAAAAAAGGGTGGGGGGGAGGAGGTAATGAGGGGGTGTGGGGGGTTGGTGGTGTGGTGGAGGAGGCAGGGGATGGCTGTCTACGGAAAGCATGTTCACTCCCTATTCTACCGAAGTACTGGAAATATCAATAGAGTGGAAGTTCTTCCCTTATCGGAAATTCTTTGGTGTTATCCACTCAAGATGGTGTTTTGGAATGTCAGCTATGCTTAGTCAGCGACCAAGCGAGCTAAAAATCCTAGCCACCTCTTTGAACCTGGCTGGTTAATAGCAGTCAGGATGG
>NC_045755.1:4620561-4624468 GCF_008692095.1 Etheostoma spectabile
AAGGCGCTGCGTTCAGGTCGCAGTCTCCCCTGGAGGCGTGGGTTCGAATCCCACTTCTCACAGCAATGTTTTTCACTGGGGCTCTTCTTTATGACATGAGACCTTCTGGAGCCATGGCATGCAGAAGAATGCCGCGAATGTAGATCAAACAGCTATTTCTGTCCCTTTTATGGCGGTTTTCCACTGCGCGGTATCTACTCGCCTCAACTCTACTCACCTTTTTTGGTTTTCCATTACGAAAAAAAGACCCTGGGACCTGCTACCAGGTACTTTTTTTTAGTACTATCTCAGTTGAGGTTCCAAGCGAGCTGAGGTGATACCAAAAGGGGACGTGGAAACCTGCAAACTGCTGGTTAGTCGGATCACTGCGTTTTTAGCAAAAAAGAGTGCAGAGTGTGTGTCTGGAACAAACGCAACATTTAAAAAAAATCTAGCCAGACCCCGACAGATTATCTACTCTCTGCACTATTCTCACTTTTCAGCTGTTCAATATTAAGGGCTGTTAGGGGTTTTTCCATGTCGTTTCCAATATTGCACACTGTTACTTTAAAAAAAAAAAGACAATATATCAAAGAAATGTTTTTATTTAGCTATTCAAGTAGCGCATCAAACCCTCTCGTACATCCCTGTCTTCTTCCTCTGCACCCTGTGACAGTGTCCCCCCCGGCTCTGCTGTCCCAGATGTATCCCAGTCATTGTCATAAGCCTCTCCATGACTCGCATAAAGATTATACGAAGCACAGCAGGTCAGAACCAGAGATTTCACCAGTTGTATATCGAACGCCCACCAGATGGTCTGCGGTGGCGGTTTTGCAAAGCATGAATGCTCTGAAACACAAACGGTACACAGCATACATATTTTGGTGTGCAATCATGGTTGCTAAAGTTCATGTACTCTATATAAAGACGAGGCAAGACGAGGCGAGTTGAGCTGTTACCAGCAGTGGAAAAACGCCATTAGATTCCTTCTCACTTACTCAAACCACTTACTTGCACACTTCAAACACTTAGCTTTAAGGATGATACTACGCTCACTAAACCTGCGCCATCTTGACTACAAAGTGGAAAGGGGAGGGACCAGGGACGTCAACGGTCAGCTGATTGGACAAACGCTTTGCGTGGGTCTGGCTTCTCCCAGATTTCACAACCGAGCTTGATGGCGGCCAGATGGTCGGGTCGTTCAGAATACGATCTCAAATTTGACATAAATAGTAAAACGTGTTTCTGACAAATGTCAGTCTACTAGATTTTTATTTGATTTCATGAGAGGCGGCGAGCCGAGCCAACCGATCATCGCAGTCTCCTCTGAAGGTGTGGGTTCGAATCCCACTTCTGACAGCATGTGTTTTTTACTGGTGCTGTTCTTTATGACATGAGACCATCTGGAGCCATGGCATGCAAAAGAATGCCGCAAATGTAAATCAAACAACTATTTCTGTCCCTTTTAGATTCCTTCTCACTTACTGGCTGTGTCTCAAACCACTTACTTGCACACATCAAACACTTAGCTTTAAGTATGACACTACGCGCACTAAACCTGCGCCTTTTTGACTACAAAGTGTAAAGGGGAGGGACCAGGGACGTCGATGGGCACCTGATTGAAAGACCTTACAAAATACAAATTTTTACCTGGGGTGCCCAAACATTCGAGACCCACTGTAGTCTGTTTTAGGCCAGCGGTGGCGCCTGCATAGAGCTGTATGAGGCAGGACACGACACGATGTACTGTATCATAGCCACTTCATGATTAGGTCATAAACAACATAGTCTCTTTCCATTTCTTAACTGTGTTAGCTGGTGAAGTAATTTGGCAAGCTAGCCAACTAACATATCCATACAGATAGTATTTTGCTAGCAATAATGTTAGCGACCAAGCAATTCACTCGCATTTGCAACTAAAAGTAGATGTGTGCAAATTTTAAAATGTATTTAGGAGCGCTGGCGCAAATACCCTAACGTTTGGTTGTTAGGTTTCCCCGATCAGCTTTTTTGACCCCTGATCCGATTTTTTAAATATAGAATATCTGCCGATACCGAGTCCCGATCCGATACTTGTAGTTGCTCAGATAATATAGCTGCTGACCGTTTTTTTTGTTTACAAAAATAACAAAGTAAACAAAGGAACTAAAATATGTGAGTCATTTTTCTCAACACCAAAAACAATTCCCTTTAGGATCCCACCCACAACCAAAGAATAA
The DNA here is from genome assembly GCF_008692095.1 of Etheostoma spectabile. Classification (NCBI taxonomy): domain Eukaryota; kingdom Metazoa; phylum Chordata; class Actinopteri; order Perciformes; family Percidae; genus Etheostoma; species Etheostoma spectabile. The sequence goes on from NC_045755.1 coordinate 4,622,760, forward strand.
TAGTTTTAAGTGCCTCTTGTGCTTAATGGTCAATCTTTTGTTTTCTTCTCGTGTTTACCGATCTCAGCTCCGGGGATTAACGGCCTGAAAGCGTGGTGTCCTGGTGGAATCACTGAAGAAGTGTGGAGACTTGGTGTAATCCGCTTCTGCAAAAAAAGGGAGGACTAAGAAACATGGACTTTTTTTACTTGTTGCCAAGGGCTGGCAAGCTACCAGATGGTGAGTGGACATCTTGGTTTGAAAGACGGTCTGGCCGTGGTCTGTAATGTGTCTATTGTCCAAAATTACTTTTGGCCTTAAAAAAGGTTTGATAACCATGGGCAAGGCTAAAAACTGAGCGTTCAGCGTTGCATTGCGATTAAAGTTTTTTTAAATGTCAGATTTGACATCCCTAACATTTGACCTGTATTATAGTCTACAGTCCTCATTACACAATGTGTGTATTCTGAGTGCACTTCTGTCACACAGTGGTGGGACGGTTTGTCGGAGAACCATTTTGACAAAGCTTGATCAAATTAAACTTTAAGAACTCCGATCTGCATGTGGTCTGCCAAAGGTGGGAAGCAGGACTGAAAACATTCCCCAAAATATTGATGACCAACTTCCGACTTAAAATCCTCTGCTTTTGAGTCTCCTGCACAATAATTCTAACCACTAAATGACGCAAATTTGATTTGGAACATTATCATTCATACTCTTTTTATTCAGAAAGGGCCTAAGACTGTATCCTTACAAAATGTCTTGATTTTAGTAAACTGTTATGTGTAAATGTAAATGTAAATGTATTTTATTTATATAGGTCCTTACATCGACCGATAGGTGAACCAAAGTGCTTCAGAACAGATAAAACCACAGATTTAAAACAACAACACACCAATAACAAAGATACAACAATGAATGAGAAAAGTAAGAAAAAGATAAAAAAAATAAAATCAATATAAATTTGCCATCACATTACTAGGTACCAAACGCCACTTTAAAAAGATGCGTCTTAAGTCTTTGATTAAAAAGCCAGGTCAGTAACATACCATCTCACTGGGTAGCTTATTCCAGAGCTTAGGTCCAGAAACCGAAAAAGCGCGTCACCCCAGTGTTTCAGTTTGACCTGGCACTTCCAACATATTGTTAGCTGACCTCAACGTCCTACCATAATTACGAATAGTCAGCATGTCTAAAATGAAAGATGGGGCAAGGCCATTTAGAGCTTTAAAAACAAACAATGACATTTTATACTTAATTCTAAAGTGTACCGGGAGCCAATAGAGAGAATAAAGAATCTGAGTTATGTGGTCTCGTTTTTTCGTGCTCGTTAACAGGCGGGCCGCTGCATTTTGGACAAGTTGGAGACGGTCAACAGAGGACTGGGAAACACCAATATACAGGGCATTGCAGTAGTCCAGTCTAGAGCTTATTAAAGCGTGAATAGCCTTCTCAAGGTCATGACGGTTTAAAAATGATTTTACCTTTGCCAGAAGGCGCAGTTTGAAAAAGCTCAATCTAACAACATTATCAATCTGTTTGTTGAATTTAAAGGAACTATCAAAAATCACTCCTAAGTTCCTTACCGTCTGTGTAGAGTCAAGGTTAGGTTTTTTAAGAAGGGGCCTAACCACAGCATGTTTAAAGGCAGCTGGGACGGTTCCTAGACTAAGACAGCTATTCATGAAATCCACAAGCCCAGGCCCAACAACATTAAAAACCAGTTTCAG
>NC_045755.1:4624478-4624980 GCF_008692095.1 Etheostoma spectabile
GGTATAATATCAAATGGACAATTTGTAGGCTTCAATGATTTCACTATCTCGCCAAGGGAAGATAGAGAAACTAGCTCAAACTCCTCAAACACAGCAGAATGAGCTGGAGCAACAAAACATTCCTTATTAAAACCTTTCCTGGTACTCTAACAGAGTCAACCTTATCAACAAAAAAGTTAAGAAGATTTTCACAGGTGATAGTTGCGACATTAGCAAGAGCAGAAATTGGTGGGTTCACAAAAGAATTAATTGTAGCAAACAGGACCCTGGGGCAGTGACTGCTGCTAGAAATTATATCAGAAAGATACTGAGATTTTGCCTCTCGTAGGGCCCTCTGGTAATCAGCAAGACTGGCCCGCAAAAAGTCCAACGAGACATGCAGTTTATCCTTCTTACATTTCCTTTCAGCCTGCCTACAACGTTGCCTAATGGTACAAGTATTATCATTAATCCAGGGATCCGTTGTTAGTTTAGCCGATTTATGCCGAAAAGGGGCGATAGT
>NC_045755.1:4624990-4625181 GCF_008692095.1 Etheostoma spectabile
AATCCCGGAGCAGGTAGAATGGAAGAAAGAAAGAATATTGTCTGGACAGGTGGGAGAAACCATGCCATTCATGGCAAAAAAAACTCAGTCTCTCTGAATGCAGCAGCGAATTCATCAGCTGTAGTTGAAGTGATGATGCGACGCTGGCCCAATGGAGCTGGAGGAGGGGCTATATATTCAAACACAATGGG
>NC_045755.1:4625191-4625538 GCF_008692095.1 Etheostoma spectabile
TCTGAGATGGCAGTCTCAGAGATCTCTTTAACGTCAATTGAAAGCCCAAAAGAGATAATGAGATCCAAGGTATGCCCACGATAGTGTGTAGGTTTATCCACTGATTGAGTTAAATTAAAAGTTTCTAAAAGTCTTTTAAAATCAGTGGCTAATTGATGGGACGGACAACAAACATGAACATTGAAATCCCCACAAATCAAGAGTTTATCAAATTTTGGAAAGATGTCTGCCAAAAACTCAGAGAACTCATGAATGAAGTCCTTATTATATTTGGGTGGGCGATAAACAACGGCACATAGAACAGGGCTCACAAGGTCCATCACAAATAATTGCAGCTCAAAGCTGGA
>NC_045755.1:4625548-4625739 GCF_008692095.1 Etheostoma spectabile
AGCGTTTGTAGAAAGAAGCCGGCATTTAAATCTGTCATTACAAACAGCAGCAAGACCCCCTCCTCGACCAGATGATCGTGGGGAGTTGAAGTAGGAACATCCGGGTGGAAGGAGCTCTGAAAATGCGGTGTTTTCACCTGGTTTCAGCCAGGTTTCCGCCAACAGGAGAAAATCCAGGGATTGAGAAATAA
>NC_045755.1:4625749-4626924 GCF_008692095.1 Etheostoma spectabile
AGTCATTGAGGATAAAAGTCTTATTTACAACTGACCGAGTGTTGATCAGAGCCATGCGAATTAAACTCTGATCCATCCGTTCTGAGGCATAAGCGACCGGGCAAAGATTGTCAGATATGCAGCCCCGTCTGCAAATCCTCATGGGCCGGCAGCGCGGACGTGGGTACCCAACCTGGGGAATAGCCGGTATCAGCCATCGGTAGCAGGGATCAGTTGTTCCTCGTATGTAACAGCTGACACTCTCCCCGGAAGATCCAAGCGATGAGCGGAGGACGGGGCCATAAGCTCTCAATCTGCAACTCAATCCACCTCTCCTTCCTCGTCGTGTACGGCAGCTGTTGCGGACCAACCCGCTAGGGAAATGACACAGGTGGGGAGGTATGGACGCCGGTGTGTTTGGTCGTCCGTTGCAACCCTGAGTCGGCAGTTTTTCCACAAAATCACGTATATTTAAAAGAGTGAGGCGATCATACACTAGTAACGGCGACACATCACGAATTAAAAACAATAAAAATAAAACAATACACAACACAGGTAACAAAGGCAGACGGCTCGCCACACACGCGGGCGCCATCTTGCATCTGATGCAATGGTGAGGTTTTAAAAAGACTTGACAACAAAATGGCACAGACAAACTCCAAAGTTTGATAATTTTATCTAAAGAACAAATAAACACATCTCCATAAGAATATGCACACTGCCTGTAATACATAGCAGCTATATCAACTTATTTGTATTTTGTAAATTTACCCATATGTTTTATTTTAGTTTGTTTTCTGTTTGGTATTGTACTTACTATTATGTAAATATATACATCTTAGTTATTTATTTCATTACACATTCGCTACTAAGGGTCCTAAGTTATTGTTAAAGTTATCATCTTTCAAAACAATGTAATAATTGTGGCATTTCCCACAATTCCTACATTTTCCACAAGTCTGTGAACGTAGCATGACAAGGTTCCCGGTTGCGATCATATTTGCCAATCTACTCCAACTTCAACAGGCTCCAATTTCTGCTTTAATACCGCCAACTAGTGGGTACTTAGTGCAAACACCACATTAAATCAATATGTGTCAAGTTTGAAATGATTTTCTAAATGTGGCTAGTTCACTCTACGAGATGCGTTTCTTTAAATAGTCAGGATGGCCGAGCGGTCTAAGGCGCTGCGTTCA
>NC_045755.1:4626934-4630785 GCF_008692095.1 Etheostoma spectabile
TCCTCTGGAGGCGTGGGTTCGAATCCCACTTCTGACATAGTTAGTTTTCTTCTTCATGTAAACACTTCATGAATATACACATACCTTTTAGATGATCAAACGTACCAGGTGGTAAAACACACATAAGAAACAGTATTTAAAAAACCTGTATTTAATAAAATGATTCAGCAAGTCTGGCCGGGTTTGCCTCTGTCCCTGAAAATCCACTAGAGGGCAGGAAAACCCAGTTAACATGTTAAAGTCTACTGTGATTGCGGCTTAGTTAATGACCACACAGGCCCATCATTTTGAGGAATCACATTTCATTTTGCAGGTAGTCCACATTTTAAATTATTAACTTGTCAATTAAAGAATAACTAATATGTTTAAATGCTATCACTAGAATTGTATGGCATGTGATCAGATTAGGCTTAAAAAGAATTTGGTTTGAGTGAAATAACGTATCATGATGACATCCCTAAAGAGACTCAACCCAACAAATAATTTATTTTTACCAAGTGTGTTCTGTGTTCTCAGTCATATATAGTAGCCATGTTCATCATGTAGCTGCACAGATAATACTAAAGGATATATTTTTTGTTGGTTAAGTTTTTTCATGGGATTTCTTAATAATAAGAAAAAGAATGATTTTTGTCCCTTAATTGGTTGAACAAACATTTAAATTGACCCAAAGGTGCTTAAATAACTAAAATGGAAATGTACACCTCATGCTACAATGTAACAACCAAACATGACACATGTAGCTCAGGGCTCCAGACTTACTGTGTGCCTTGGTTTCACTGGTGCACCCAACTTTTTTATTTAGGTGCACCAGCACAAAATTTAGGTGCACCCAATTTATCTTTGCGTCGCCGTTAACGCCACAATTTCAAGGTTACTTGTTTATTACGCTCCATATACATTCATATTTATTAAGTAAATAATTTTAAACAAGAATAAGGTGTAGGTAAATAATTGTTTTTATTTGAGGCACAAGTATACTTTATATAAAAATATTTAAAACAAATAAAATGTTTGAAGTGCTTCAGTGAGAAAGCTCCTTCACTTGTTTTCAACAACAATAACAGACTGATTAAAAGAGAGAGCGGGCGCCCGGATAGCTCAGTTGGTAGATACAGTATATAGAGGTTTAGTCCTCGGCAGGGTTTGACTCCGAGCTGCGGCCCTTTCCTGCATGTCATCCCCCCCTCTTTCCCCTTTCATGTCTTTCCTATCAAAATAAAGTCCGAAAATGAAAAAAAAAAAATTGATGGACAGACATAGGGAGGAGTGCGATGGACTGAAGAATTATGAATGGGTCCAGCACGTGTCAAATGCGCTTTGGCGGGTCAGCGGAGTCACACACGTCTTGTGTATATGTAATGTCTGTATCGTCATTGCGCTGCATTTTATATTAACTATGATAATGTCACCATGGGTCACATCTCTCACCCAGGTCCAGCAGGCTCCGTCTCACACGCTATTACTCTACCAACTGAAGTTAGTTGATTTCAGTAACGTCTTCTGTTCTTTTGCCCTGGCGGCCGCAATAACAGAGTTACCAGCGGAAACACTGGCACAAATGAGCCTACAGGTTTGCCTCTCATGCTTAACAACATAAAGCTGTGTTAGTAACAATTCAAACTGCGGAAAAATGTCAGAAGTGTGGACCGGTGCTGTCCCCGCTGTGTCTCTCCATGTTGCTGGGGAGCCGTGTGGAAATGAATGGGGGCGGGGGCTGTGTTGAGAGTAAGAGGAGAAATAGGTCAGGTAACGCAACAATAAACCATATCGATATAAACACCATTGCTTTGTTTGTGGAGAGGCACCAGATGCGAGGACGTTAGGTGAAATGTTTTTGCCGCACCCTTACAAATTTTGGTGGCATGTGCGAGAGCCGTGTAGCTGTGTCATCTTCAGGTCAGTAGTGTCTCTGATGGTCCTGCTGCAGCAGCTTTACCCTGCTGTTTCTCCGCTGCTTTTCACGCCTGGTCTTTGTCTTGTCTCCTGGTGTCTCCTGTCTCTAAAAGACAAATGTTTTCAGAAAGCATGCTGGCTTCTTGTCTTGTCAATATAGGAATACTATAGGAATTATTACAGCAGGAAAAAGAATCTAAGTGACAGAGTTTCTAGTTATTGCTGTTTCTTCTTGTCTCTCAAAGCAAAGCAAACAACAGATATAGGGATAACGTAACTATTAATAATTTGAACAATCACTTAAAATAAGAACAATCGATGACAACAGACATTCTGATAATATTGGGTATAATATGTAAACTTATCTTTTTACAGAAGACGGGTCCCAGTGCATGGTTTCTCCTCTCCCTGTGAAACACAAATGGCAGATCAAGAAAAAAAGCAGGTAATAACTTCATCAACGAGGTAAACAGAAGAACTCATGTTCAGGACAGAGATTTCACTACAAAGATGGGGTAATTGTGTATTCATCTTTTCAAAGTAGAGGGTCCACAATGGCACGCTGTCCTGCCTCCTCTTGTCTCATCAGGTCTTTTCCTTGTCTCTTCCTTGTGTTGTTTTCTTCCCTCTCTCTAAAAGACAGATGGCAGTCTAGGATTGTATTAGTTAAAAACACACTTAAAAAGCCAGACAAACTATCCATTTTGTATTTGATACAAATGTATACTTACACTTTTTTTAGGAGAGGGTTCACAATGGATGCTGTCTCTTTTCCTTGTCTCATCCAGACTTCTCTTCTTTTTCTGAAAGACAAACTGCAGATATGGGGGATTACAGTTACTACAGATACTGTTGTATGTATAGGGTTCTACTTCACCGTAAACACTATTAAAGATGAAGATGATCTGTTAAGGACTACTTAGCCTTTTGATAACTCTTCCTGTGTTTTCTTCTCTGCAGGCAGACTGGCAGGTCAGGTTAGCTGAGAGAGAAGCACAGGTGGGCTTAATACTGTATTCTCTGGCCTCTATCTTGCTTGGTCCCACCTGTTCCTGCTTCTTCTATCAGCCTGTTCTTCCTCGTCCACCTGCCTGTCTCTGGTGGACTAGTAGTGTGGTTGGCTCTGACTGATCATGCAGCTGTTGCACTAGGTCTTCTCATTCCTAGCTCAAACTGAAGCCTTTAGCTTGTGATGCTAGTGATGAGTCCGATTCATTAAATAATGTTGCATGTATTTCTAGCTCAAGGAAATACATTCAACAGTATTATTTAAAGAAATCCATTTGAAGTGCTAGTGCTGTGCAAGGCTGCAGTGGGTCGGTGTCTGTCCCAACACACTCTGGGCCGATGATGGGGTAAACCACAATTTAGAATACTTAATTCCTCCGGGATGGGAAAAAAATGTGATTGTCTTTGGAGAGAGCTCCTATCTCAAGTGATGCTCATAGCTCCCTCGTAGTTCCCACCAGATCAGACACACAGGCCAGCACCAAGAAATAAAGAAAGGTGCAATACACACCGGTGCAAGATCATCAAAAACACTGACCTGTGTACCACAACCATGGTGAGACAAACTATATACAAATGTACAATAATAACCCCTCAGTCAGCCCAAGACGCTACCGGTGCAAGACGCTACCGTGGAAGCCCTCAGGGGTAAGAATCCAGTTTCTTAATCTGAAAATCAAAGGGTGCAGCAGAGCAAATGTCCATCACAGTCTCAAGCGTTTCTTTGCTGGAGACTGGCTGCAGCAGCTGCTGCTGCTGCAGCTTCCTGCGCTGCTGCTGCTGCAACTGCAGCTGCAGTTGCTGCTGCTGCTGTCCTCTGTGTACTTTCTCTTCTCTGGTCTAAGAGGCCTTGCAAACTTTCTAATCTTTTTGGTGAACTGACAGAGGACCGACATGCAAAGGTGGCCATCTGCACTATAGTCGGTCACCCTCCAGCGGTTGGTCAG
>NC_045755.1:4630795-4631010 GCF_008692095.1 Etheostoma spectabile
TCAGAGCTGTACACAGGGGAGATGACTCTGGTGACAGTTGTGCCGTCCAACTCCAAGTCGCAGAAATAGTTTCTGCGGTCGGCCCTCAGGACTCCGAGCTCCGTCCTCTCAGGAAGAACCGGGGTCAGCATGTTTGGAGGAGAGGAGCCCGCAGGTGGCACCATCACACCGGCTGGGGCCTCCGTCAGAGGAGATGGTGGGTTGTTCTCACTCTG
>NC_045755.1:4631030-4631180 GCF_008692095.1 Etheostoma spectabile
CCACCTGGTCTGATTGGAAGAATCCCTCAAAGGACATTAAAGGGTAGTCCTTGGAACCTGTGAGGAGGTTGTGGTACAGGCTGAGGATGAAGTCGGACATGGAGGGGATGTCGCTTTCACACAGTGGACGGTTCCTCAAGTTTGTCACAA
>NC_045755.1:4631190-4643530 GCF_008692095.1 Etheostoma spectabile
GACTTTTCCTGGTATTGGCATACATTCTAAATTGAAAGAGGAAAACATTAGTCATGTCATGATCAGACCAATGGCTTTAAAACACAGTTCACTTCACAGCAAGACTTTTATTGTGAAAAATCTTACATAGGCTGTTATGTCATATTGTGACAGCCATGCATTATTTCAAATCCTAATATTTTTATTTTTCTCTCAAAAATGGGCAAATCAATTTGTTACGTTAAAACAATAAAAAGTGTGCAATTTCACATCATTTTGGGCTATTATTATTATTACTACGTTTGAAAAGCTAGAGCAGATCATTAAGGACTTGCAAAAGAAGTCCAGAGGGGACCAACTGCAATCATTAGATCTGAGCAATGTAACAAATAATCAAGTCATTTAGTTTGTTTTCATTCATTTTTCCATTCAGGTGTCAGGTAGGTGTCGCCGTAAACTGCTTGACAACAACAAGGTCACATTTAGTCCCAATTATTGCACTTAGTCAAAGGTATACCCTATACATGGGCATTCAGCTCTTGTTTCTCTGAACCATCCAGTTAGGGAAGATCAACTCGGTGAAGGTTGACCACCCTGACGTCACGAGAAATATATTCTGACGTCGTTTCCATAGCGCGAGCAACATACACTACTTTTAGCATTTTTCAAAAAATGGGCTAGTCGCCATACTTTAAAATGTTAACTCGACGACCCTGGGGCATTAACTCATATTAATGTTTTATAATCACTACATTAATAATCACATTTTCCACCGGTCACCTGTAGGCTATAGTTATAAAAAGTAGCTAATCATTTGACAACAAAATAACAGTATAACTCAGCCGTGATGCTTTCAGGGGGGCCTGGGGAAATGTTTCACCCAAACATGAAATAACTCATATTTCATTTTCAAATAGTATTATATTCTACTGTTTTATACTAGTTATATCATAATATATTATTATGTAACTATATTATGATGTATTTAATAACTGTAAAGAGGAATAGCCTAACGCTTAAAGTGCTACTATAGGCTGTATTTTACCAAACGGTTCTTGCACCCGGACGATGCCTATGGTCAGCAGGTGTTTCTCCCGGAGGAAACCAGCGAAGGCCATTTTTTGGACACTTGAACCGCTTGTTGCTTGCTCCTGAAGATTTCCACAGCTCAGAAGATGTATTGATAGTTCAGTTTTTTCTCCAATTCAGCACTTGAGTTCTCAGTTGAAGAATCACGTAGGATATGTTCAGCTTCTCACGTGCAGAATGAAATTCGAACGGGGGCCTCTGCCTCTGTATGTGCGGCTCAACACGTCATCTCTCGTTACCATGACTGCCGCTAGCGAGTTAATATTAAACATGAACATTCAATTTTATTTTTTAAATCTATTTAACCACGGCAACGAGTTGCTCATTTATATTGAATAAACCTTTAGAGGAATTCAGACAACTGTCATTCACGACTGCAACAGGAAATCCGCTCGAGGCCGATTTACAATGTGTTCAGTAGCCTACAACTGGGACAATTACTAAATAGGCCCTTCTAATTCTAGATTGTTTTATGGATTAACTAGGCTACATTAAGATATACTGTACCCTGCATACAATATGTTGATATATATATATATATATATATGTTGATTTTTTAGTTTGACTTTTTCCGGCTTTACAAATGCGTGAGTGTTCGGCTCTTCTCTGTTTTATATTAGGCCTGGCTATATTAAACACAAATAGATTTTACAAAAAATAAAAAACCTCACCTCGGGATGGACACTTTTTACTATTCTTTGAGTAAATATAGCCTAAATAGACTAGGCTACATTTGATTGGCTTATGAAACAAATGAATTGATGATGGAAATAATTGTCATTGTTTTTCAAGGTTTTTTTTATTGAAATGAGTTTTATTTTATTTTTTACACGTAACGCTCATTTATGTTTAAAGTAGGCTAATAGGGTATTTATGTATAGGCTTATTAGGGCTACATCGTATTACTGCTTTCATTATTGATTAATTAAAAACTTCCTTACAACTAATCACTTAGTTGTCATGGTCTATAAAATGTCAGAAAACGAAAAGAAAAAATACGCACATTTTTATCTTGAAAGATTACGAAAACATGACACATGACTAAACTTTGATCAGCTAATCGACTTTGAACTGCTGCGGCCCTACATTGCATCCCGAACACTCCGATCCTCCTCTTCCTCACTCCTCCTTATGCCCTTCGCCCTTGGACCTCCCTCCGCTGTCCATCCGGAGGCTCTAGGCCGACTCACCTTGAAAAACTCCTTCAAACCCCCCCTTTTCCAAAAGGCCTACCCCACGTGACTCCACTCTCCATCAACATAATGGATAGATTGCTTCTTTTTAATTTTCTATCTCAGTCTTTTAAGTGTGTTTGATTATATTTGCCTTTTTAACTGTAGGCCTATATTTGGTTGTTTTAACGATAAGGTGTCCTTAAGTTAAAAGGCGCCCATAATAAAATGTATTGTTATTATTACTTATATTACAATAGGTTAGAAATAAATACATATGCCAAATGGCTGTATGTAGGTAGTGTAGAAATTAAAATATACATAATATGTATAAATTAAAGATAATTTAAAAAAAGTCACTCACTTCTTCTTTTGGTATTGCCTACCAATGTTTGTATATTGGGTTATGTAGTCTATGCATCTATTTAGGCTATTTATTTGTAATTGCATTTATTAGTATAATTATTCATAGGCAATTATAGTCCACAGTTTTGAGTTCTTAAATATCTTGTAAAAAAAACAAGTTCAAGTAAGAAACTGATTCAGTTTAGTCTCAGACAGGCTATAGGCTACTATCTGGTAAAACATTAAAACAGAAATCTTTCCAGGATTGATCAAAGTGGCTTACTGACCGGGTGTGCAGTTCTGTGGGTTTGGGGGAGATTACAATATTTGTTCTCAATCAGGTTTAAAGTGATCTTGTCTCACTGATTTTACAAATTCCCTTTATAGTGAGAAAACTGACCGCATGCCATCTGATTGGTCAGTGTCTCAAGTTGGTTTTCCAGACAGCGAGTGGGATTCAACTGAGAGGCGGGGCTTGTCAAACAGTTCGAGAGATAGCCAATTAGTGGCGGTGATTGAGCACGTAAACTCTGGCGCTTCGCTCTCACGCTCTCTTTACAAGTTGTCGTCTTTTGGAGAGACCGCGGGCTGAATTAGGAACGGAGGCTACTTTAAACCATGTTTGACTTAAAGAGGAGTAATAGTTTGACCTTGAACAGTCGTGAGACGGAATTCAGTCGAGTGGCGGTCAGACGGAAAGTCAGTGCTGCAGTGGACTGCCTCGCCTCACACACAGGTGACGCACCTTTCATTTAAGAGTAGGCTAGCTATTTCACTAAGCCGTTCAATCAAATCAAAATTATTATACCAAAACAGATTTATAATTGAGTAGCCTAGTAGGCCTGTAATTGCTCTAAAGTTGTCTACATTAAATTTAAGCTAACACATAGCCAATGTAAAACTGCAATTGCCATAGCCTACTTGCTAAAGTGCATAAAAAGTGACCAGTGAGCTATCCTACTAGTCGCTATTGTTATTGTTCTAGTAGTACTAGTCACCATAGATGGCCTGCTGAATTTTAGTGGAGTTTGTGTCAAAAAAGAATGGATACGAGTGGTTATGTTTTGGGGAAACTAAGAAATTATAATCTGAATATTTTTTCCAATATGTCAATATCCAAATGGGTCTGTGTTTACAACATGAATGTAGGCCTATAAGAAATTCACAACAACCAGATTATCAAGGCTCATACTGTCCTGTAGGGTAGCTGAGGATCTGGTGAGGGCATTAACTGTTGTTGTTGTGCCTGGTTTACATCAGTAAGCTATTTTAGTTAAGTTCACTTGTCGGTGGGTGGATGTGATGCCACTGTATGCACTGCACTTGGTGTGTATGCAGATCATTTTTTGGGGACAGTGAATAGACGGGAAAGGTGGGAGAGAGATGGGGGATGACGCGCAGCAAAGGGCCGCAGGTTGGACTCGAACCGGCAGCAGCAAAGGACTGAGCCTACATTGGGCTACAGGGCGCACGCTCTTACTGGGTAAGCTAGAGGCAGCCCTGTATGTAGGTTTTTGAATATTATTGAGCACTTTTGGCCTGTTAGCCTCTTTAATTTATTGGATTACTGCAATGAAATCTCTTCCCCCTGATTCAGCATGGACTTTGCCTTGCATGTCTTGAGACCAGCGTTTGTCAATCCAGTCACACAAATTCCTTCTGTTCCATTTGTTTTAACTTTTTTTTTTTAACTCCCCATTGAGGTAGAGTCATTTGTTTAGATTAAAGAAGTATGTTTGTTCCAATTATAGACCTATTGTCAGATGCAGTTATTTGTTTAGATTAAAGAAGTTTGTTTGCTCCAATTATAGACCTATTGTCAGATGCAGTTATTTGTTAAGATTAAAGAAGTATGTTTGCTCCAATTATAGACCTATTGTCAGATGCAGGTTCAACAGTGCATCCATCACTTAGTTATTTAATCTACATAATTTGTTACTTGGCGTGAAGCTGGTTAAAACAAGCACCCTTACAACATTTTCAGAGTATGATCCTTGATACATTTTTAAGATTAAAATAACTGCCATTTTTTGTGATGACAGACATCTCAAAACCTCACTCTGTAATTGATATAGATATATATATATATATATATATATATATATATACAGAAAGGCTTATGCATTCAGTTTTAAGAAAGTTAAAAACATTAAACTAATAGTTATTGGGGAAAGACACTTATTTTTTAGCTTCCAAATGAGAAGATTGATACCAACAGCTAGCCCAGCTCTGTCCCAAGGAAACAAATTACACCTACCAGCACCTCTAAAGCTCACTCATTAAAATGTTACATCATGTGTGTTCAATGTGTGTAGACTATGTTGTAGTCTTATGAAAGTTATGTATCAGAGAATTCTTTGGCCTGAAGAAACGACAACCAAAGGCAATGTGGTGCTGAACTTTTTCCCTATTGAGAATTATGTATTTTAGTCATCTGGCTACCTATTTTAACTTTTAACTGGATTTAGTTATTTTAAGAATAACAGACTCAAATGGTAGACACTTTTTGAAGATTTAAAAAGCTTCTATAGCCTTTAACATGCATCTTTCTCCTCGTCTCTCAAAGTTTTGTGTTCAGTTTAGATATCAGTGGCTGTCTTAACAACTACAAAATTCTGGTGGAGTGATAGTATTCTATTTATTTAGAAAAGGGCTGTATGTTGCCCCTGATACCCTAACATAACTTGTAAAACTGGTTAAGACTAGACGCTATCGAAAAAAGAGAAGTGGGAAAGTGGAAGTACTACAGTGTTTTTAGCCATCTCCACATGACCATCAAATCTTACACTTCAGCAGAGCCAGGAGTGAACAGCACAGCTTGACTTTGTTATACACGTGGATAATCTTGCATACATTTGGACATAAACTGGAGGTAAGAAAAACAAAACAAAAAAAATCACAATTTGAAAGTAGTAAATTGCAAAAGCAGGAGTTGGTGATGGTGGCCAAAAAGTTATTTTAATTAGCAGGTTTGTCAGGCAGATTTTGGGCAAGATTCAGAAACACAAGCATGTTCACTTTTTGTGGCTTGAGTGAGCTACAGCCCAGGATGGTTAGAGAACAAGTGACAGCTGCCGCTAGCATAGCTTTAGCTCAATAGTCTGACCAATAATTACAATTTGGCATATCTGAGCAATATAAACTTTTACCATCAACAGTCATACCCCTTAAGACCTTAGCTGATGTTAGCAATTAAATGTGGTTAGACAAAGAGAGAAGAATTTATGTAATAATTGTTGACAGGCCCAGTCTTAAGTCAATCTTTTATGGACTATACTGTAATGTGTATAATTATTAATTAGCCAACTGTGCTGTTTTTATCTCTTTGTAGTGCCACCTAAATCAACTGACCTCCAGACTCGTCTGTGGGCAGGACAAGCGCAACCCCCCAGTCCCTCTACAGGGAAATTACTACCTCAGCAAGTTAGTGGCACAGAGCAAGACCAAAGTCCTAACATAAGTTGTGGAGTTTCTGTTTCCTGTGTCAGCCCAGTACAGAATTGTCTAGGCTCCCCTAGTCCTATCAGAGGAGGAGGGAACAGTTTTTTGAATGTAGTGTCTGAAGTACGTATCAGCCCTGCCAGACAATCGCCGGGGAGTCCACATTTTACAAGCAGTCCACTTTTAGGCTTTCCAAGTCCAGACATAAGAGGCACTCAGAGACGTAGCCCATTGAGGGAAGGAGGACAAAGCCCTACTAACCTGACCCCAAGGAACCGTAGCCCTCTTGCACGATTACTGCGGACCCCCAGCCCTGTGCAGGGGAGGATGGGGAGCTACAGTCCCACCAATAATTCTAAATCCTGGATAGGACTGCACAGAATCCCAAGCACCAAGATGGAAGGACAAGATAAGAGAGTGCGGAAATCTTTGAGCGTGCCTGACTTGATTGTTCTCTTGAAGGAGAGCAGGTTGGATTTTTAATTTTGGTCTATTATTTTTGAAACTTGGTTAGCTGAATATCTTTCCATAGAATCTAATTAATTTTGAATAATACTGACCATTTCAATGATGGAGTTATTTTATTTCTGCAGGATTCCCACGGAAAAAGTTGAACGCACTCCACTGAAACCGCTGCAATCAGCCAACTGCAGTGGGCCAGCCATCACCATCAAATCACCAGTTTACCATAGACTCAATCATTCCACAAGTGAAGTCCATCTATTAAGCAATGGTAAAGAGCAGTCCCCAGGACAATTAAAGGGCATAGTGCAGGGGAGAGATTGCACAGTAGTAAATGAGACGGGGGAAAAGGACAAAATAGAAGAAGGCAAGATACCCGTTGTATATGGCTCTAAGTCCTCCTGCCAGTGGAATGAGGCAACTATAGAAGATGGCAGGATTCACAAGGAGTCTAAAGATGAACAAAAGGATGTGGTTATGATGGAGAGAGGAGTAGGCGAGTCTAAAGATGAAGAGAACATCGAGCAGAAATTGTTCAACATAGCCAATGAACTCCTGCAGACGGAGAGAGCCTACGTGGCTCGTCTCCACCTGCTAGACCAGGTCAGTGTGGTAACCTATATGTGGTTTCCTCCACGGAAATGCCCTGCACTTGATGCAAAAAATAAATAAATAAACCACGTTTGTGGACTCAGACTAATTTAGTTGTTGGAAACACGGTTCTCCATTAGGTTAGCATGGTTTATCTTTAATTGCCACATTCTCATCAAACCTGTTACTTTTATTTACATTTCTTGTGTCGGGAAAAGTGTAAAATTAAGTTTTGAGTATGTGATGCCTCTCTAACTCCCACCGCAGGTGTTCTGCTCACGCCTAACAGAAGAGGCAGGTCGAGGCTCGTTTCCTCCTGACATGATACGAAATATCTTCTCCAACATTTCCTCTATCTACTCCTTCCACAACCAGTTCCTGCTACCTGACCTTGAAAGCTGCATCAGCAACTGGTGGGTGTTCACGTCAGAAACATTGAGACCCGTCCATTACAGTGGTTTAAATAATAACCCCCTTACCTCCAAAAATAATCCCAAATCTAGGTGTGATAGCCCAGGCCTGGGTACAGTTCTGCTGCAACACGCACCCTTCCTGAGGATGTATGCTGACTATGTCATAAACTTTGACCAGGCCATGGAGCTGGTGAGGACCTGGACTGAGCGCTCCTCTGTTTTCAGAAATATCATCCAGGACATACAGGTAGGACATTGTCTGTAGAGTATGTGTCAATTTATATGCCAATGCACTTACAGGGCCGGAGGTCTGAGCAGGATTTGATGTACATGTTGTCCTGTTTTAGAGTCAGGAGGTGTGTGGCAGCCTGACCCTGCAGCACCACATGTTGGAACCAGTCCAGCGCATTCCACGTTATGAGATGCTGCTCACGGATTACCTGAAGAAACTGCCTAAAAACAACCCAGATTATGATCTTGCTTACAGTAAGTATGTTGTACCAGTATAACTATTTTAACTGGTCCGTTTACCAATATTCTTGCTCTGAGTGTGCTTGTGTAAGATTTATATGGTACTTTTTTTTCCCCTCAAAAAGTGCCCGTCTGTCTCTAGTCCCTTTCCGACCGGAGGGATTTTTGCAGTTCCTAGAATTTATTGTGCCTATAACCCTGTTTTTCTCGTGTTCTGTCTGAACCAATTTGGGGATTATTATGGTGTTTTTCCACTGCGTGGTATTTACTCGCCTCACCTCGACTCTACTCGCCTTTTTTTGGTTTTCCATTTCCTTTCTGTAGTACTACTTCAGTGGAGGTTCCAAACGAGCTGAGGCGATACCAAAAGATGACGTGAAAACCTTTTTAGACTACTGATTTGTCGGAGAGAATTGGGGGGGGGGTTCCTGAACAAACCCGCAGGGTTTACCGGTAAATAGTTTATCCTGCGTTTTTTTGTTTTTTTTTGTTGCTGCCTCCAGGTTTATTAGAAACTAATTTGCCTTCTGGCTGTGGCAACACGCAGAGAATCAAAAACAACACACCTTCGACGTTCTGTGTGTGTATCGCGTTAGGTCAAGGCAGGTTCCTGCTATGACGACCAGCCACGGCTCGCCTCACGCATGAGGCAATACTAGTCTGCAATGGAAAAAGGAGGACGGGGCACCGTGGGCAAGGCGAGTCGAGCAGGTATCATTAATAAAAAAATGCCAATAAGTTCCTCTGGCCACAGTTCCTGTAAGTCTTTCAGCTCCTACTTCAGATCAGTGACCTTTGCCTTTTTTCTGCATAGTGGTGGTTAGATGGTTGTGTTATAATAACAAAAAGTTCCTATGGCCACCTGGCCAGTGCAAATGTCACAACCAGTTTTGGGGAAGAGTAGTTAGTAGAACTGTTTAGAAGTGGACTGTTCCAGTGACGAGTTGTTTTGTCAGCAATGACCAGAATGAACCTCTTGCTTTGTCTCCCCCTGCAGAATCCTTGCAGACTATTTCCATGGCAGCCATCCACTCAAACCGCGCCATCCACAAAGCTGTATGTTACCATTACACACCCCAACATTTACCATTTGTGATATCATCATGGTCACACAAAACCCTATTTGAATTATAATGTTTAAAGTGATCCCTCTATTATTTTGTTTTATCTATGGATTATATAATTACGAACTCTACAGCTGTATAGCTGGGACCAACCTTTAGTTTTTTATTATTACTGGTTGATTTTGACAATTGTTTTTCAAATGCATCTGTTTTGTCTTTGTAATGATAGTTTGACAAAAATGATGACATAATGTTTTTGATTTTTATCAATTGTGGAGCCAAAACTTGACATTAACAGCCATGACTGTGTCCATACAGATCTGTTTTAATGTCTTGCTTCCTCTTTCCCTGCAGGAGAGCCTGAAGCGGCTGGTGGAGATCTATGAGATGGTTGGAGAGGAGGAGGTGGTCAACCCGACGAATGAGTTCCTCAGGGAGGGTCGTCTGCTCAAGCTTGCTGCCAGGAACACATCTGCCATGGAGAGGCACCTCTTCCTGGTTAGAAACAGATGCAAAAACACTACACCTTTGTATAGACAATGACTCAATTTCATTTTCTTTTACCTTTCTACAAGATTATTTTAAACGACATTAAAAAGTCACTCTAGCTAGAAGCATCCTAACATGTAAATCTAATATGTGTCACAGTCAATTCAAGAAACCTTGTAGAAAATGGTTTATAACTTTCTCCCCAGTTCAACAACTTTCTGATGTGCTGCACTCCTAAGTTCAGCCTAGTCGGGCAGCGTTTTACTGTTCGCTGCAGGATCGGAGTGGATGGCATGCAGGTGCAGCAGACCACCAATGAAGACCACCCATACACCTTCCAGGTCTCTGGAAAAGAGAGGACCCTTGAGCTGCAGGCCAGGTGTGTGCATGCGCGTGTGTTTGTGCATGTGTGTAAAAAGATATTTTAGTTGGAAAGTAGATGTATTTGATTTCATATTAAATAACTCAACATATTAAAGTCTGTGAACATAATCTTGTGTTATCAAACATCAGTAAGTTCATTAAATGTATAATTCATTGTTTTTTTGTTTTGTTTTTTCAAGCTCTAAACAAGACCGAGATCAATGGATAAAGGTATTGGTGAATTTTTATTTAGTATTTGGTGCAGCACAGTGAATGTTACATGGATTTGTAGAATATTGAATAGTGTTTTTTTTTTTTTTTTTTTTTTTTTTGGTCTTCTCAAGGTAATTCAGGAAGCCATTGACATGTTTCAGAAGAATAATGAAACCTTCAAATTGGCTTCCAGGGAGCTAAATATACAAGAACCAGTAAGTTTAATAATATTTTGGAAATGGGGTTGCAAGTATTTAAAATCAATACAGAGAATTATGCTTGTGCGTGTGTGTGTTACAGGCTGAGGAACTCGGCCGACGTGCCCCTCGCTGGATCAGGGACAATGAGGTGACCGTGTGTATGAAATGCCAGGACTCTTTCAACGCACTCACCAGGAGAAGACATCACTGCAGAGCCTGTGGCTGTGTGAGTGACCGGATGGGACTGCTTTGTACAGAACCCACAATACAGACAAAAGATTATTTTTCAGGTAGATTTTCAGACGATAGCAGTGATGGTTTCTTGCTCCCCAGGTGGTGTGCGGAAAGTGTTTAGACCATAAAGTGGCTTTAGAGTATGATGGCAACAAGCTGAACAAGGTGTGTAAAGCCTGCTACTCCACCCTGACCGGTCAGAGGGTGGAGGAAAATAAGAGAAGGATACTGGAGGTGAGCCTTAAGTGTTTTCTGAAAGTTAGAGCAAGGCTGTTTTTTTAAGAGCTGTTAATACTAACATACCCTTCCCCCACCCCCCCCCCCCCCCGCTTCCGTCTGACTGCCTCGGTTTCTTGTGTTTTTTTTTCCCACCCTCCCGAGTCACCTCAAAAATTGCACTGTGCATTATGTTGTGATGTTGTTATGTATTGTATACTTTGTTGCTGTCTGCATTAATCCTTTTCGGGAAAGCGTGTGGTGGCGCTGTTCAATAGCTGCTGCCCGGAGACTTGCTCCAACCTAAGTCAAATTCCTGGTATGTGTCCTCATACCTGGCGAATAAAGCTGATCCTGATTCTGTGTGTTCTCCCAGTTGGAGGAATCTCCAATGTCCAGTGACTGTGTAATGAGTGGCTTCCTGCTGTATGGTGACAACCCCAAGACCTGGCAACAGGTATGGACTGTTATCAGCCACACTGAACCTCCAGCCCTCCACCTGTATACTGCTCCACAGGTAGGAATCTCTGTAACAAAGAATGTTAATATAACCTTGTGATATACTGTTTGATCCTTGAGTTTAATCTGTAAGAGACTATTACGTTTTATTTTCAAACGTTGAGTAAAGGTGCCACTTCCGTTTGTGTTTCACTGTTATTTCGGTGGGTCCGTCTCTGTAGGATATGCATGAGATGTTGCAATACACAGATGTCACCACAGTCCCCCTCCGTTAAACACACAACACAGTCCCAACAGTCACCATCTTTCACCCAAATGGAAAATAGGGAAACACTGGTAAAATTGTAAACTGCTATTGTGCAATCAACTGCACAAACTGTTTTTTTCAGACAGCTAAAGGTTAGAGTAATGCCACTCCTGCTTATTTTATGAATGATACCTAATAATAAAACAAAAACTTCGTACATATCCACGGAAACCTACAGTATTCTTTGAAGTCCCCATGATTTTAATCCATCACCAGCAAGAAATGCTGCATTAAATCTGAAAACCTACAGCCAATGCCCTTAGGCTTTGATATTTTTCCAAGGCTACATACACAGATACTGTAGGTGACAAATTAAAGAACAACCCAATATACAGTATCTAATGATGGCTGTCAACCAAAAATGTACCATAGATGTAAATTCACTCGGGTTGAAACCGGGGGACTGAGGACAATAACGAACAATTCACATCATTTTCATTGTTGTTAAACCATTCAGTAACTTCTTGTGCTCTGCATACTGTTTCTTAACTCGTTTATTCAGGTTTTTGTCATGTCTAAATCCTCTTCTTGCTACTTTTTGAACATCAATATACCAAGGCTGGTTTGTTTGCCATCATGTGAAAAAAAGTAACATCACTGCATATTCTCTATTAGAACAGACAGGATGCTTTTCTGTTGCAACCCCTTCATGACATTTGTAATTACAAAAACGTAGTGTTTCATGTAAAATATTACCTTGCACAGCCTAACCTTAACCTCCTCTCCTCCAGGACGTGAAGCCCCTATCCAGTATACCTCTACTGGGCTGCAGTGTGGTGGATTCCCTTCAGGAGCTTAATGGTCAGCTTTGTTTCTGTTTAAGCCAATCCAA
>NC_045755.1:4643540-4653523 GCF_008692095.1 Etheostoma spectabile
ACTTTCTTCTGTGATAGATTGGACGTCAAACAGGGCTGGCTGAAGGTTCTGAAAGTTGCAGTGATAGGCAGGCAGTGCACGCCTAATGGCTATGACTTCACCACCAGTAGCTCCACATGTGGCATTAGCGGCACTGTCCAAGACGGAAGCGTATGTACTGGTGAGGAATGTATCATCAATGGCAACGAGGTAATCCACTCCTGAATGTTTGAGATCAGGCGCTATGGAAAGTACTCTTACAAGTATGTACACTCACATAAGACCAAAGGAAAGTCCATTGATGTTAAAGACAGTAGCTTTGAACTAAACATTTGATAAAATGAATGAAATCTAGGAATGTAAAGGTTGTTAATAATCAGATTGAGAACTGTGTTTTCTTTACAAGTGGCAATGCACTTTATTTCTAAAATGGTTTACAGTAAAATAAATAAAGTGAAGGTATTTTAACATGAGTCGGACTATTCCTTCAACTACAGACATGGTTGCTTCAGCTCTGTACACATAGTCTAAGGTGCCATGCAATGTGGCGTAAAAATGTGCTCCGAGGTTAGCTTTAGCATGAGGGTTTCAGTGAAACACAGAGGCTCTGTGGGATCATAATTGCCTTATAAAACACATTCAACTGATCCCATTTCTTCACAGATAATGTTTCAACAAGGAAATATTTACACCCCAAAATACTAACCACTAAAACAAAATACATTAAAAAAAAAAAAAGTGGTCAAAATGATCACAGTAAAACATTAAATTACCATTAGTCTGTTGTAGTAGTACATTAGATTTTAGTTTGTGTGGAGTCACTTTAGCCTCAGTTTAGCTTAGTTGGTTCAATCAGAAAGGAAGAAAAAAAAAAAAACATTTCAGAAGCAAATTAACAATATGATTGACTTAAAGCGATGTTATTGCAACCGAATTTCTCTTGTTTGAGTACATGTATTTTCACATTGCAGTTACTGTATGTAATGGTTACTTTAAAGGAATTTCCCAGACTATCACAAACTAAATACCTGATCTATGGAGGTACAGTGGTGCTCATAGGTTTCCATGCCCATGCTTAAGTTGACTAAAAAGAGGAATAAAAAAAGTCCCTTTTTGGAAATTGATCTTAATGCCTTAATTAAAAAAAATGAAGTAAAATCCAACCTTTAAGGACTCCAATTTTCTTTTTGATTAAATAATGTATTGTAATTAAATACATTTTCTTCCTTTTTAAAATACGGGGGGAATAAGTATATGTTAAATTCCCATAGAGGCAGGCAGATTTTTATTATTAAAGGCCAGTTATTTCATGGATCCAGGATACTATGCATCCTGATAAAGTTCCCTTGGCCTTTGGAATTAAAATAGCCCCATATCATCACATACCCTTCACCATAAATGGAGATTGGCACGGGATACTTTCCATAAAATCATCTCTCAATGCAAATCAAATCAGCGATTATAACTGAAACAAAAGCATGTAAACTTATGAGCACCACTGTAAACGGGCTGACATTGTTATTGTTGACATCTGCTAGCTGGTGGAAAAAAAGTCGAAAAGCTTGCAGCTAAAAGCTATTTTACTCAGAGTTGGTGAAGTCCACAGTAGAGCTAAGGAAAAAGACAAAAAACACAACTCCACATGAATGTGGTTTCTTTGTGTTTGCTGGATAAGCCCTTGTTTAGCTTACATGTTAAAACCCATTAAAATCTAATAGCTGTGTCACTGCCATAGTTAAGTTATGCTGTCCTCTAGTGGCCAACATCTGAGAAATGCAGCTATAAGGTTGTCATCTCCTTTCCAAACAACCAAGAATCATGTTTTTTTTTTTTTATATCACTGCTGCAATACCTCGCACCAACGGCAATACACAACGTAAAATACCAACAAGTACAACCTCTCTGTTAACGAAGCTGAAAGAATACACGGCTATGGTGTACTTCAAAATGTACAGAGCTTAAACTTTATAGTATTGGGTCTTACACAATTCTCTATTATCTATTCTGCAGATGGTAGCTGTTAAATAAATCAAGTCAGTGTCTCTGAATTGAGAGAATCACTTGGAGTTATGAACTTGGCCCCTGAAGTCTTGATACTATAGCTGCAAACACAACTGGACATTTGAGAAAAGCATATAAAGACTAAACATGGCTCTTTGTGTAACAGCTTAATCTTCTGAACTGCAGGCCCAGCTGACGGCACCGGTGCAAATAAGCCATATGAAATAGCTTCAATGTCCACGTGGACGTCACCCTTGCCTGTTGGACAATGACATCATTAGAAAATCTGATTTGGTCTTAGCTCAGGCCAGAAATAACTGTTAATATTAAATGACAACTTGGTCATTTTGTCTCATTCAATGCAAGTTAAAACAGCAGTGACTCTTGAAGACAAAAGGGGTTTGACCTGCTTGTAGTGACATAAGTTAGATATCAAGAAAGGAGGCCCTGATTTGGACATTGATGCTTAGAAATAACATGTTTGAATCCAGCACTTGATACAAAGAAAGCAACACTGGCAGAGAGGCGCACCCTATATCACACATACGCTGACACACTTTACATTTAGAAAGAAAGAAAAACAGGATTATTTACAGGATGGCTACCTCTCTTTTTTTCTTTCACACATCAATCCTCAGTACAAATTTTGTTCACTGAAAAACTCCAGTCTCATTCAACTTGATGTCTAAGTACAGTTCAAGCCACCTTAGTATTAATTTGATCTTATCATCATCTTGGGGTTTGGACCTGCCATCCATATCGTTTAAACGCGTCTCAGTGTTGGAATACTGCAGCTGTATGCAATCCAGAGCATCACTTTTAGTCAGCCATGGGTGAGTAATCCATCTTAAGCCTCCATGAGGCTATATCAAGTAGGACGGACCACATGACTCTAGGTTTTAATACTTGAGAGTTGACTGATGTTGTTGCTCTTGCCATCAGGTTGTGAAGGAGCAAAACCACGGTGAACAAAAGAAGCACACGGGGGATATACAAAATAAAACAAAGTTCTACCAGAAAAATTCCAAACTGTCCCGAAGACTTCCAAGAAGCCAGTAGTGCAGCACTCAAAGTTTGCTTGAGGCAAATCAACCCCACTTTAAAACCAGCAGTGATGAAAGGCGGAAATCTACATCTGTCGTCTCAACTGCAGCACAGCTGCTCTGACACCAGGAGGGTGTCATAGCCATAGATCTCCAGCAGGTGGAGCAGGAAGAGCCTGTCTCCGTGGGGATCCAGACCCATGGCCCTCACACTCTCCTGGGTCAGCATGGGATCCGGACTCCCTGCCACCTCGCTGAGGGTCTGGAAAATCCTGTTGTTCTGCTCCAGGAAAAACCTGGATAAATCAAGATTCAGAAGTAAGTTGGTAGTTTGAGATGTTGTTACATGGTTCTACACCCAGCTCCAGAACTAAAATGTACTCAATTGGATTTTTATTTTTTAAACAATTAAAAAAAAAAAAAAAAAAAAAAAACTACATAGTTGACTTTTTCTTTTTGTTTTATCCTCATTGTCCCGTATGCTTTCCTTCAACGTCCCTATGATTTTTATTTTATGTCACTATGCTGAACAGTAGCCGTGATAACAAGATGGTAAAAACCACAAAGAAAATCAGCACAAATCTGCCCTTGAGTGTGAGATTTAATAATTACAGTTTCTGATAGAGGAGAAAAGGAGAAAGGTCAGTTGATTCCGTCAGGCTCATTACTTCATTGATTCCATTTTTCTAAGCTGCCACTGTGCTGACTGTTGTCCTCAAAAACAGATCAAGTTGTGTCTGCTCTGCATACAGTGGTTAATCAGTAGTTATCACTCCACTGGCTGCTTAAATGAATCATGTTGTACTTACAGAATAAAGAGATCCTCTTCACTGGACACACAGTCTCCATTCTCCTCCTGAGAGTATAGCAACATCTGCCTACACGCACACACACACACACATACACACACACAGATAGACACACTCTTGATTTCTTGCTTTTTTTTGGAAAAACCTACAGGACAGAGTGTACTCAGCTCCTAAAACAGCTAGGCACTGTAGTTTTTTGGCAAATGTTACCCAAACAAGAGGAAAAAATTAATTTGTTGGCAACTTTTCAACTGCGCATTATACACATTTTAAGTATTTACAGCAGCAGGACAGTGTATGTGTGGTTGACTCGAAATTAACTACAGTATGTTTTCATGGTGATGAAAGAACATGTCACTAAGTGCAACAGTGTAGCCTTTAATTCACATTCTGGTAATTATCATGCAGTGTAAGCAGCAGTAGTCCGGTTAGCAGTGTTTTCCTACCTCTGTTCCGTAAGTTTGCGATATTTCTCCCTGTCTGCTGTGCTGAGGCGGAGCAGAGGCTTCAGGCCGTCCCTGCAGGTCTTTACATTCTGATTGTCTACATACGCGTCATACAGATCCTTCTTCTCCTCAAAGATCTTCTCAGTAGTACCTAAGCATACAAACACAAACGGGATCTTAGGATTTAAGATACAGGAGCTGCTAATTATATTGAATATTAGACCAACTAGTCCTTTTTCAGTGTGGCTTTTCACAAATGTTTTCGAGCATCCACTTACACGCCACGTAGGACAGCTCGTTCTCCAGGGCGCTGATATCGGCCACGTTAACGTAGAAGAAAGGGCGGAACTCGGGCACAGCCACGCCGATCCCGGGGATGGAGATGTTTGCCAGGCAACAGCAGCAGTACACTGAGAGGGAAGAGGGGGTGGAGTGTGAAAACAGACAAAAATGATGCATGAGTGTGGGAAGGAAGGAGTGTGAGGATGTGAATATGTCCGTAACATGTGGGCTGTCCAACAGTGATACAGCTGGAGAGAAACAGCATGTATGCCGGTGTGAAATCTCCAGACTCTTACAATAAATAAATTGGTAAAAGACACTTTTCTGTAGTGTAAGTGTGATGGGGTTCAGAGTTGTGATGGCCAAATGAAGCTTTGTGAACAAGTGTCTTTATTTTCTGAGCCCACTAGATGGCGCTCTCTGTTTAACAAAGGGTTGAGAATACACTAATTTGCAATGCCTTTAGGCGTTTCTTTTAAAACTAAGAGCGCCATCTAGTGGGCTCAGATAATAAAGACACTGGTTCACAAAGCTGCATTTGGCCATCTCTAGTTCAGAGCTGTAAAGTATTGGGTACAGTCTTAGCCAAGTTAAACATAAAAACTTTTTTTTTTAAAACATTAAAAACATGAAAATTACTTTTTTTCTAAATGAAAGGAATATTTTGACATGGTGTGAAATACATTATTTTGTTATCTTCTGTTTGTTAACCTTTTCATCTGACTCAAGGCAAGAACTCCCAAAAACGTCAAACCTTTAAACCTCTGATAAATCTCACCTCTGTAGCAGACCACGCCCACAGGGGGAGGGGAGAAGATGAGGATGCGTCTGCGGAGGAGAGCCAGTTTCCACAGCACCATGATCTGCTCCCCAAAGAAGCGGATGAACTGGGACATGCAGCCTGCTGGGTGGGTGATCTGGTCCAGAGGTATTCAAACACAACACACACAGGCACACAAGGTTACTGTGTCATAAAGTCTAAAAACAAATAAAACAACACCAGCTGACGTAGGTGTAGACGTGGAAATGTCATTAGTTTCTACCTTCATTTCAGGGTGCATGCTGTGGTTGATTGCAGCTCCCCAGGCATTGGCTGGGCATGCAATAACAACACCATCACCACCGGGGGGCAGCAGTGCTCTCTTGTCCTCATAGAAGGCCTCCAGGGGAGAGTAGTGGCCTGGGGACTGAAGCTGGAGCCTGCAGCAAGGGACAAAAAAATGACATACGTTTTGGGAAAAGTCTGAACCTTACAATGTCCATTTTTACACAAATATACAAGCAGCATTTTCTTTCCTAACTTCAGTTGACTTTTTACTTTCAGGAAAAAAAATTACAGTTTCAGTTACATTGAAATAGAATAGATAGAATGCCTTATTGTCATTATAACACAACGGTACTTGTGCAACGAGATTAAAGCAATCCCTTTGCAGTGTTGACAAAAAAAAATATAAATAACAGTATAAAAATAACAGTATAAATATCAAAAAATAAAGTCAAAGATATAAAGTGTAGTGCTGTCTAGTGTAGTGACAAAAAAATATAGATATAACAGTATAAAATATCAAAAATATAATCAAAGATATAAAGTGTAGTGACTGTCAAGTATACATATATAAATCAGCTTGAATAAGCATAGGTAAGTGTTAACACTCAATTAATAATATTGACAGTGATGGAATGAAATGATAAGTACAATATTAAGTAAAAAAATTGCACAGTAATGGAAAGGTTAATGTATTAAATATTGCACTGTATGAAATGAAATTGCACAGATTCCAGTGTCCTATGAGGTATTATATAACAGTAACAGTTTACATAAATATGCACAGTCGGACGGAATGAAGAAGACAGTCCGGGGGCGGGGGGGCTGTGGGTGGAGTCAGTGCTATGTTGAGTTCAGGGTGGTTATGGCCTTCGGGAAGAAACTGTTCTTGAGTCTGTTGGTCCGTGCTTGATGCACCTGTAGCGCTTCCTGAGGGAACAGGTCAAACAGACAGAGCCGGGGTGGGAGCTGTCCTTATGATGTTTGCTCTGCTGAGGCAGCGGGAGGTGTAGATCCGTCAGGGAGGGGAGAGGGCCGCCGGTGATCTCTGTGCTGACTTACAACCCTCTGCAGCCTCTCCCTGTCTGCCACGGTGCAGCTGCCGTACCATACTGTGATGCAGTAGGTCAGCAGGCTCTCGATGGATGAGCGGGAGAAGGCAGCAGCAAGTTGGAGTCCAGGTCGTACTTTGGGACCCTCAGGAAGTGTAGTCGCTGCGGGCCTTCTTGAGACCGCTGTGATGTTGGCTGACCAGGAGATGTCAGCTGAGATGAGGACACCAAGAAACTGGAAGGTGTGGACCCTCTCACACACTCGCGTTGATGTACAGGGGGGTAGGCGGTGCTCTCTTCCTGAAGCGACGATGATCTCCTTGGTTTTCTGGTGTTCAGAGACAGGTTGTTCTCCGAACACCAAGCTGCCAAGTTCAGGACTTCCTCTCGTGGCTGCCTCGCTCCCTTTGAGATGAGTCCGACCACTGTGGTGTCAGCAAACTGACGATGAGGTTGTTGTTGTGGGTCGGACTGCAGTCGGGTGTAGAGGCAGTACAGGAGGGTCAGCACGCAGCGTGGGGAGCCAGTACTCAACATACGAGTGGAGGAGAGGTGGGGGCCCAGTCTCACCGTCTGCGGCCGATTGGTGAGAAAGTCCTTTATCCGGCACAAGTGAGAGGGGGGAGGCCTAGAGTGACTAGTTTGGATATGAGAATGTCCGGGATGATGTGTTAAAGGCGGAGCTGTAATCCACAAAGAGCTCCGGACGTAGCTCTGCTGCTGCTCCAGGTGGCTCAGTGCAGAGTGGAGAGCTCGGCGAGGATCCTCTGTGGATCTGTTTGTGCGGTAGGCAAACTGATAGGGGTCCAGTCTGGGGGGAGGTAGTCCGATGGTGTTGGAGAACAAGTCTCTCGAAGCACTTCAGATTACCGGGGTGAGGGCCACAGGACGGTAATCTTAGGCTGGTGGTGGGAGACTTCTTTGCACCTGGGATGATAGTGGCTGATTTTAGGCAGGGGGGGATGACTGCCTGGGCCAGGGAGAGGTTGAAGATCCTAGCAAAGAGAGGGCGAGCTGGTGAGCACACGCCCTGAGCACCTTGCCAGGAATCCATCTGGGCCAGCAGCCTTCCTTGGATTCACTGCTAGGAGTACTCGTTCAACGTCGGCTCCTTTACGGTGGAGGGGTGGTGAGGAACCAGGTGTGGATGGGGGTAGGGATGGGGTAGTGCAGAAACCAGGTGGAGGTGTCGGCAGGGCTGGGGGGGTTGTGGTGATCAAAGCGAGCAAAGAAGTAATTCACTCCTCTGCCAGCTTCGCACTGAAGTCTCTGATGGTGAATCACAGCCCCGTGGTTGGTGATGTCATGTATGCCGCCACACCCCGTGGTGTTATTGCTGGACAGTGGGACTCTATGCACTTCTTGTGGTCCGCTTGGCTCTTTAATTCCACTTTTCAGGTCAGCTGAGCATACTGTACACAGGGCTGCTCGGTCCGTCTGACCTGAAGGCACGCGTCGCGGACCCTGAGGAGTGCACGGACATGGCTGGTCATCCAGGGTTTCTGGTTAGGGAAGACCCGGTGGTTTTGTCCACAGTCAATTCCCAATGCAGAACTTAATGTGTCAGTACTGTTCCTGTGATGATTCCAGTCCTGGTGTTCAAATAAGTCCCAGTCTGTCTGGCTGAAGCATAGCAGTTTGGAAAGGGCATTTTCAGGCCAGGTTGTAACAGTCTTTATGGTGGGCCTGGTGCTGCGTCTGAGGAGTGTGTAGGCTGGGGGGAGCAGGAGAGGAGATGGTCTGACTGGCCAAGATGGGGGAGGGGTTGGCTCTGTAGCGTGCTTAATGTTAGAGTAGACATGATCCAGGGTGTTCTGTCCTTAGTAGGACACTTTACATGTTGGTAGAATTTCGGGAGTACAGTCTTCAGATTGGCCTTATTAAAGTCTCCTGCAATAGTGGACAGGTCGGGTGGGCCCGCTGCTGTTCGTTGACGGTGTCCGACAGGAGAGAGAGCGCTGTTTTTGTCTACATATGTCTATGTATGTCTAACCATTTTCAGCAGTTTAGAGGAGCACTGCAGTGCATTAGGCCACTTATAACTTTTTGGTATACACACATACCCTGATATTTCCTCCAAATATATATATATTCAAAATGAGAATTGTTCAGCTCAGAGAGTCATTTTGATTTAAAAATTGTGATACAGTATTGTGAAACAAATGGTCCTTGCCATACACATTAATTTGGCCTGGAAACCCTCATTTAGTAACACTAGTCTGGACTATTTTAAATTGCAGTGGGCTGGGTGTCTGGGGAAAATGTCCTACCAAAGTAAAGAAGAAAACCAGCATTAGGCTTTATTAATCATTCTCTGAAATCAATAATCAACACTGCATGGGTAAGTGGGTTTCTTGGCACCTGAAGCTGGTCCTCTTGCTGTTAGAGCCTACTTAAAGTAAAGTATAGGCATTTGTATCTGATCAGGAAAGCCTGTAACTATTATGTTAATCTGTGATTCAGCTGTCATTATTATAGAAGGAATTATTTGTTTAGCCTAAATCCCATCACAATTTCAAAGAGCCTACGGGGGCATGCAAATCACTTTTTAACTATATTTGATATATCATTTTTCAATCATCTCACAAACCTTTTATTAATTTGTTTTGTCTGACAATCAAAAACAGAGATAATTAATAAACAATGATATAAAACCAAACTAATCAATTAAACCAGGCAGATTTACATGTGCTGAGTAAATGTCTGCCAATCAACTTATTGGTCAATTAAGTGATTATTTCAACAAAATCTGATCATTGGCCTTAAATAGTGAATCCACAAACTAACAACACCCAGTTTTTTATGTGTCACCTACTGTATCAAGGGTTACATACACATTTTAGGCTGGATTATTCTATGCCAACACACTTCACCATTTATTATTCCTAGCCTTTTTAGCATCATTAGCATTTCCCCGTAAAGCTAATGAGTTCCGCTAGCTGCAAGTGCCAAGAGAGGACACATTGCAGACTCAGAATCAGAAATAGAGGGAAGACGGGAAAGAGAGAAATGGGAAAGTATCCAGAAATTCCTAAATGTCTTAACCACCTCCTCACCAACAGTGAGCCCTTTCTTTCTATAACTGCCGTGGCAGTCAGCAGATGGGGAATCTGGAGCAAGCTACGTGGGGAATGATGAGTAAGGAGCATGACCGCTGCATGACTGGAGGCCAGAAGAAGCCGAGAGTGTGGGAACTGTGGAGAGGTAAGAGAGGAGGATCAGGGGAAGGAGAGCAAAAGGGGGGCTGGATGTAGAGAGAGAGCAGTTTTTAAAGGGAAAGTGTGACAAAATTCTGAATAGGGTTTAGAGATAAAGGAAGAGTACAA
>NC_045755.1:4653533-4670195 GCF_008692095.1 Etheostoma spectabile
AAAGAAAACAGGAGTTGAGGAAAGTGTGAGAGTGGTATATTTTAGAATGGAAAGGAGAAGAAGAGGAACTAGGCTAGGGAGAATCCTAAAGACCCGCCAGCTGCCCCTAGTGGCCAGATGTGAACTTACTTGTGGACTAATATTGTACCACGGGACAAACTCTTAGAGTGAAAAAGTGAATTACTTGAATGAGTTGATGAATTGAAATGTTGAGCCATCTTTCCCAAGGCCAAAGATGACATACTCAAATGTCTTGTTTTGTCAACAACTCAAAGATATTCAGTTTAATGTCATAAAGTAGAAAATGACCCAAAAGGTTTTCACATTTAGCAAGCTGGAATTACAGAGTATTCTTAATAAATGACTCAAACCGATTAATTGATATAAAATATAGCAATATAATAGTTAGCAATTAATTTAATGGTTGACAACTAATGGATTCATCTTTGCAGCTATAGTTCTAAGCCTGTTGTTCAGTGAAAGTAAAAGCTCCTGCCATGTGCTTAAGCAGACCACTCTGTTGAACAAACTGGGTCCTCCTACCTGACCTGGTGCTCCAGGAAGCTCATGTAGCGGTAGAGCAAGGTGTAGGAAGGAGACAGGATCCCCACCGACTTCATCCTCGCGCCCCTCTCCACCGTGCTCTCCACCGCCATGTTAGCAAAGCAGGCCAGGCCAAAGTAGCAGCCCTTCCGGAAGTAGCTGTGGATAGAGGGGAGAGTGAGAGAGGGAGACAGACGAAGCCATGAGTCATGGAATGCAAAGGCAATGCCAGATGGCTGGGCTTCTTTATTCTTTTCTTTTTCTGCCAGGCAACACTTTGTGTCATTCTGTCCTGCCAGGAGGAAGACATGGGGCTGCATCCTAATACTAAAAATGAGCTTCCTCAACTTGGTTATGTTCTTCAGGACGTTGAGAAAGTAAACAACTTCCTGTATTGTGCATATGCTTACATGAAGTCTGTGGTGACTCGGTGGGAGCCGCTGGCGATGGCTTTGAACTCCACTCCCTCTAGGTCAATGTCTTTGGGCAGACACCACTCCAGCATGTTTCCTATTAAAGCCACATAACATACAGAGATAACATTAAAACACAAAGGCAAGCTACAAACACTGATACAACACCAGATGGTAAATATATTATCACCATTTCATTTGATGTGCCCGAAATAACAGTGACACAGCCTGATTCTTTGGAATTCATTGTGTCGGCTGAGAGCTGTCGCTCAAAGGCGCCAGCTGAGCAAATACGGTCTGTTAGGAGCCAGGATACAGGTGACTCAGCCAGTGTGGTTTTAAATCTAATCATTAGCTCCACATATAAGTCAGTGGAGTTTCTGCAGAAATATGATTTCAGTCAGCCACACGGGTCTGCATCATTAACCTGTGACCGGACACAAAAGATGCTCTAGAGTATATGACCACTGACAGATGTTACTACCTTTAAGTATTTAAAAGGTAGTAACACAAGATACCTTTAAGTATCATGCAGTGCAAAGTTCCTATCAAAGCTATATATGTACAGCATTAAAAGGCCACCAGAGACACAAGATGTTTATTAAATGTTATAAATTTTTTGACCCATTTGTGAACAAAAGTGCAAAATCTGAATGCTTTGCTTTGTCTTATTTTATTGGCATCAGATTGAGGCCTTTCCTGCAAAGCCACTATCAGATGGTGGTAAAGGTGGAGTAGCCTACAAATATCAGTGACCCTTTCACTGAGCAAATATTTAAAAAAGCATCGTTATTACCTGTTATAACCTCACCCTATTCTCGTGGTCTCCTGTCAACCTGACATACTGCAACATCATAAAGAACCCGGCTCCACCCTTCAGGGCATGTCCTCTGTCGCAATCCAGGCAGGTTGTCTCTATCATTTTCGAAACGTTACATCTTATGATTCTTAGATTAATTAGCCCTCTAGGTTAGTAAACTGAGTGGATACTTTTTCACAGGGGCTCATCCTGTCTTTAACATGCCCCTCATTAAAAATGTATAGTCCTGCTCTGCAGAAAGGACCAGCTAATTGATTTTTCTCACAGAAGTCATCCTGACATTTTGACATGTCTATTATGTAGTTAGGCTAACAGATGGCTTTTAATCGTGTCTCTAAACTTATGGCCAGATCAAAAAAGCCACACCTGTAGGAGAAGGGCGTCTGACACAGGAATGGCTTGCATTAGACTAAGAAGACTTCATCTATTTTCTCTTTTCCTGTCTATAAACATGATGCTTTCCCTTCAAGTCTGTTGTTTAATATAGCAATGACAACTATATGTTGGATATTTGATGTCCCACCTGATCTGGTATTAAATGTAACCACAAAGACCGACACAATCTGGTCCTTTTCCTCCCATTTCACCATCCTGTCCTCTAGCGACACCTCCCCCGATCCTGAATCCGAGAGATGCTCCTCGTTGTCGGGATGCAGGGCTTCCTTCTTGCCCTGCGGGGTGTTGGAGGTCGCGGGTGGGGCGCTGCAGCCGTCTGCGTTGGAGACGGACCTGCTGGGAGTGGGACCCCCTGGACTGCTGCTCCACCCAAGCCCCGGCGCGGAGCATCCCGACGAGGCACGGCTGTTGCAGGGGCTCGCCACTCGGTCCTTGGAGTGTGTTGCAGCCGGTGCCGCTCCGCCAGGCTTCTCCGTGGACGGAACCTCCTCCCAGTCCAGCAGAGGTGCTCGGTCCGACCGCTCCACCATCCTGTCGGCGGTCCCGCCTCGTCAGTCTCACAGCGGATTGTAAATTATGTTTCAGCCGACAAGCACCAAGGTCCATCCGGTGATAATAACAGCTCAGAGCAATTCCCGCATTGCAAAGTTATTCTGAACTGTTCAGAATGGTCGCATTCTGCATCAAATTAATGTTACGTACAACAGCTTTCACATCTATCTTTATAATCTTTCTTGTCTGAGGTGATCATAAATTTGATGCTGTTGGGAGAGGGCAACTCCTTCGTCTAATGTGAGTTGCATTCAAAACAGTTCACCAGAAGTGTCACATTGCTTTGACTACGAACAGCTATTGAACATCTGGGAACACGACACCGTTGTGGCTTCTTGAATGCACCCTGTGCCATAGCGTCGGGAGGTCGGGATGAATTTTCTGTCCACAATTAGCACTTTCGTTGAAATGAAGTATGTTTATTAAGGGTATATGTAAACTAAAAGACTATCAATTTGTCACCTATATTGTTGACACTTTTAAGTATGTACTATTAATTGCTTTAGTCAATTTTACAGTTAAACATGGGATTTTGAATATATCGAAAGTTGCGAATCGAAATTGAAGCGAGAGTTGGTGATAGTTCAGCGACACGTCAGCCACACGGAAGAAGGTGTCTGCTTCACCTGCCACTGTATTGCTGTTTAGCACCGTCGTCTTGTCGAAATGGGTGAGTATTTTAACTATTGGTCGATAAAAGATGTTTTTCCTAAGTGCCTAACCCATATGCGTATGAATAATGAGATACCTGCCTGCCTCAGTTAACGCGCAGTGCGACTGTTGCTAGCTAGCTATCTTGCTAACGTTAGTTTGCTGTGAAAACCGTACGTTTTTCACCCATGGTGTTTTGGTGTGAAAAGCTCCTAAACGTCTCGTTTCCAAGCTATTTGGGGTAGTTCTTTTATACTATCTACATATTGGCTTCAATTACATAAGAGAAAAAGCACGACAACCGGAAGTCTTCAATGAATTCAGTCAAGCTGAAGCTAAGCTAACCTCAGCTAACTTGCTCAACCACCTGAGTAACAGAGAAAGGCCACTGCCATGCAAATCAGGGAAAGAGTTGGGTTTGAAATGGTTCCACGTCTAGAAAAGCTCACTCATTTGTGTTAAACTTTCATGCCTTCTACATACTTTTATGCATAGTCAAAACTATGAAAAATGCTCATCATTCTTTAGAAGAAATGTGTTAACACACAATTTCTTTCTTTTTCTATTTATTGAGCACTAATTTTCCCCCGTGTGTCCATTCTTCAGGTGGTTTCTTCTCTAGTCTCTTCTCGGGCCTGTTCGGCACCAGGGAGATGAGGATTCTGATCCTGGGTTTGGACGGTGCAGGAAAAACCACTATTCTATACCGGCTTCAGGTTGGAGAGGTGGTAACCACAATCCCCAGTATGTACTGGTTTGCTCTATTTCCATACATATTTATTGTCTGGTCCTCCTTACACAACACCCTAAGATTCATATCAATTAAACTCTCAGTTCATCAGATATCAGCACTATTTTTAACAAAGTGGTATGAGAACAGCATGTAAATGTACAGTAAGATTATGAATGGCATTGACCAGTAGTCCTGCGGTGAAATGCTTCTACATGCTGAGGTGTGGTAAACAAAGGCAACCCGTCTAGTCAACATTCTTCTTTGACACATGAGTGGGGAGCAAATAAAAACAAAACAAGTTTAACTGGTTTCAATTTAAGTATTTACAGCTGTTAGAGTATGTACAGATGTTAGGAGGGACAGCTGTGATACCAGGAGACAAACACATGATTAAAAGGCCATCAGAAGAAAACCTCTATAAAACGTTCAAAAAATCAAAACCCTCAATGGGGAAATTCCCACTGTTGCAGCAGCAAGGGATAGGGGGAAAGTACAAGACAAAAGAAAGAAACACACAATAAATGTAAGTATAGAGAATGAATAGTACATTGTATTTACAGTATTGTACAGTCACATTATTATTGCACAGTTTATCAGTCCTGGTTTGTATTTTGTCCAGTATGACAGTATTTGTCCATGTACCTATCAGTTTTTGAAACATTGGAGTAGAAGTATACAGACACGTATGTGCTACTTTAAAGCAAGATTATTTAACCATGCTCAAAATCATGAGGGCCTCTTAACTTTTTTTTCCTCATCAATCTAGACCCCATTTTCCTATGTTTTGAAGTAAGTGCCTAATGAAAATAATAATCTTTGAAATTGGTCCTGTATTGAGTGCAAACGCTGTGAGAAGCACCACGAACCAGTATGGCGGGGTACAGAATTAAATACTTTTTAGGCACCGACCGAATTGTCTCTGAAGTATTGAAAAATGCCTCTTCGTTCAATAACAAATTTAAATACCTAAGGAGTAAATCTCCTCGGCGTCAGTGAGCCAATGAGCATGCAGCATGCTTCTACCTAGATGTAATCCTGTTTGCGATTGGCTGTCTAACGTTACATGACGTACAGATACGCAGGAAAAATGCATACATGGAGATGGGCGTAGACGTAGTAGGCGTAGTAGGAGCTGAGAAATAAATACTAAGATTTAATGCCGTAATGTTGTAATTTATTTATATTTTATAAAATTGTTACTGAAAAATAGTATCCTTTTGGAACCGGTACCGGTATTGAACATTTTTTAACGATACCCAGCCCTATAAACTGGGCTGCAATGTAATCCTATGGGGTAAATGTGCATCATCCATCCTTTCAACATTTTTGCCATTGACAGGCTCAGGTTGTTCTTCTAAGTGACTGACAACATGATGAAAAGGATCCCTACAGAGAGAGACACTTTTTTTAAGAGTACAATCCTCTTTGTTTAACCAGAAATGGCTCTAAAGTCGCTATCACTAAACCCACCAGACTCCATTTAACAACAATACTGTTGGCGTGTGTTAGGATAATTATTCATCAAAGAATGGACAAAATCACTGGAGTTCTCTCAAAGTTCGTTTTTACTTGCAAGTAGAGTCAGTTTTGTGTTCACAAAAGTGTCTGTGAGTTGGGAGTCAAGTTAGTTGTTCAGTTTATGCAATCAGTAGCTTTTCTTCCTATCTCTGGTCAGGCCCGGCATCTCCTCCACATTGTGCGCTCCTCCTTCAGAGATGCATCCTGTGCTCCGTGCAAGGTCACGCTGCTTTCATGATTAACACATGAGACAGAAATACTAAAACAGCTTGGATGCAAATGGTTTAACAAATAAACTGAAGCAAACCATTCTAAGCATAATAACAGCGTGTATGGAGCCAACATATTTTCACATGGGAATCTGTAAACTGTTTATTTTAACCAAAACTAGAAAGACGACCACAAATGGCTTTTGTGTCTCAACTTTGAATGAAGTGTATTTTACAATGTCTTTTTTTCCATCTTCATGGAGTCTGGTGGCCTCAGCAACTTCACAGATCTTTTTATGTTTATAAAAAGGATCTTACTCTTTAACAGAAAGATTGACCTCCTTGGAGATTTTTTCTGTAATGTTGTCAGACACTAATCTGAGCCTGTCGCTGGCAAAACGAGCCCTTTTGTTGACATAAATTGAAGATGCCCAATTACTTACATTGCAGCTTGTTTTTGCCGACTGCAGCAATCTTTCTTAATACTGGACCAATGTAGCTTGAAAAATCCCCAAATCTACCCTTTAAAGTATTCTGTTCATCTATGGACAGGTTTGCAAACAACTCAGGGGTGAGGAACTGTGATTAGTACTTCTACCATGACAGCACAGACTTTGCTTACACACGGCATATCACTGTGGTTTGTTGATTTAAGGATATTTATGGAGTACCACATATTTAGAATAAAGACAATACTATAGATTGTAAGTTTTATAGTTAAAGGAACCATGACCAATCTGATGTAGAGAAGATGACAAACAGTGGTCTAACTAATTTGAATCAAATATGCTACAACCTCATGTCAGAGGGAAATGGTGCGTTCCATTTACCTCGGAAGCCGGAGCTGGGTATGACATCACACCAGAGTTGACTAAAAGATTTCATAAGACTTACCAAGTACAAAACAGCATCCTTAATATCCTGCTCCTGCCCTTCTCTCACATTAGTGTTTACTGCAGTGCACATCATAATCCCAGTTTTCAGCAGAAAATCAACACTGCACACCCAGATAATACGGTGGTAATAATCAGGCTCACATTCTCTGCTAGGACTCTCCTAATTGGGTTTCTCTCCCCACAGCAATCGGCTTCAACGTCGAGACGGTCACATACAGAAATCTGAAGTTCCAGGTGTGGGATCTGGGAGGACAGACGAGTATCAGGTAGGTTGTTTTATTAAACTACATTTTATTCAGCAATTCAATTATCAATTACAATAAAAGCCAGATACAATACACAATACAATGTCCGAGTGCAAAAACAAACATATACACAAAAAGTTTCTGATTCCTAATCAGATGAAAAATAAAAACAAACATATTTTAAAAATATACAATTATAACTTCATTTCACAACATTAAGTAAAAGATAAATAACCAATATAGTGTTAAGGAAGCTCATCAAATACATTCTTATAACCGCTTATAAATGTATTGCTATATAATTTTTTTATCAAATAAAGTGATGTAATTGACTGAAAATAACTAACAATAGACGGGATGAGGGTTGAGAACCTAAAAATTGTTTTTCTTCTGGATGAAAATTTCTCCTAGTAAAGTAAGGTTAACCACATTCATTAGAGATGTACCCTTACTATTGTCAAAGTAGCATATTACATCCTTTAAAGTAAAAGTAGAAATGACCCTGGGGGGATGGAAAATAAAACAATTTGAATCAGAGCAAAGTTTGAATGTAGCTTCACATTGAAAGAAAAGATGGATAAAGGTTTTATCAGCTTTCAACATCCATATGTGTAGATATTAAAGCATGTACTGGGTAGATTTTGTGTAAAATTTTGAATTAATTTATTTTACTTAAATACAATTTTTAAAAAAAAAATTTTTTTATCATCCATATGTGAATTTTAGTAAGACTTTCCGTTTGGAATAGTTTTGCTTTTACTTTGACGGATACATTTATTATAAAAAATTATAAAAGTGTATCAAACCAAAAAAAGAGACCACCAGTTTTATCAAAAATGTGGTTAGAGATGAATCATGTAGAATTTTGGGTTTGCCAGGTATCTTTAAAATCAAGGAATAAAGTGAAGGGTAAACAAGAAGCACTCCCCCATGCAGTGTTACGTCCCTCAGGTTTTACCTGGCAGATGGTGGCTGTGCCAACAAAGAGAAACCCTATGTTAGTGGAAATAAGGATGTCTCAGTGGTAATCTTATTTTATTTTCTTAATTGTAAGTTTAAGTTGATTATGGCATCAGTATGATTTTGAAGTTTCAACCTGATGAATGTAAGTCTAATAACTAGGTTTATGTCTTCATTCTTGCACCTTGTTTTGTCAGTTTTTGATGTAGGGCTGCTCAATTATGGAAATAACATAATCAAAAGAATGTGTCTATATTTAAATCACTATTACTCATTGACTTTTTGAAAAAAAATTGCATTTATTGAACCTAAGAAACAGTGAAAACACCTTAAACTGAAATTTCCCATAATACTTTTCCCATTTAGAACAAAAGACAAAATAAGAGTTTTACTGTGATCACTAGGAGCTGAAATGACATTACTTACGTAGGCTACGGTGAACGCTCTGTGTGGAGCCTCCGCAAAAGCATAAAATGGCCTTAACTCTCCATCCTCCTCTCTGCTTCTTCCTCTGCTCAACAGGCCCTACTGGCGGTGTTACTACTCAAACACAGATGCCGTCATCTACGTGGTTGACAGCAGCGACCGCGACAGGATGGGCATCTCAAAGTCTGAGCTGGTGGCCATGTTGGAGGTAAGCAGGCTCATTCCAAGCTCCAACCAGCATGCTAGCGATGTAGAGAGTGAAACTATTGGATGGATTATGACATTGAATGTCTGCGGAGGATTGATCCTAGTCCTTCACCCACAATACCTTCACTTTCCCCTACTGCTTCTTACAAATTGTGGAAAGTAGTTGTTACATTTCCATAAGAATTGGTGTGGGTTGCTGTAAACAAATCCTTAATAAAATCCTATAAAAAAAAACACTACTGTACCGAGTACTTAGTTGAAATTAAAATGCCTATATTTATCCCGTGAGAAGTTCAGAATTTCTTAAAATATTGTAATGCTATACATTGTGAACTAAACCTTAAATTGGTCAAATACAGATTACAACATTGAGCTTCTGGGACACCATGGTTTTGAAGTGCACCCCTTAAAATTAACTTTTACTGAAATTTCATCACAAATTTAAATGTAAGTTTTTTAGATAGAAGCTATAGATAGATAGATTCAGTAAGAAGTTTTTTTTTTTTTTTCCACTTGCCATTTGGCAAATCTCTGGTTCATCTCTGGCTCTCCTTTTTTGACCTTGTTTTATTCAGGAGGAAGAGCTGAAGAAAGCTATCCTGGTGGTATTTGCAAACAAACAGGACATGGACCAGGCAATGACTCCCACGGAGGTGGCCAACTCTCTGGGCCTTCCTGCCCTCAAAGACAGAAAATGGCAGATCTTCAAGACCTCGGCCACAAAGGGCACAGGCCTGGATGAGGCAATGGAATGGTAGGCTTTCACCATTATTAATAACTATACATAGAAATAGGTGTACGATATGAAAAATTCAACACCTCCTCTTTGATATCTGAAATAAGGATTATTTTATCCAGATCTGTATTTGTCAGAGGTGAGCACACCAGCCATATTAAAGCAATAGACTCCATTACTCGTTCTCTCCAGTATTGGTTCATAGTTTGCCTTAACTGAATTTAATTTGTTCTGTCTTCTTAGGCTGGTGGATTCCCTGAAGAGTCGGCAGTAAAGGCTCTCACCCATTCTGTAAATACTCCTGACCCTTGACCTCTCTGTATGAAGCCTTGTGACTGACCCATCTCCATGTCCCACTGAACAGTGATTGCACTCCTCCCCACCTCCTTGGCCAAGCCCCCTCAATGCCTTTCATGCCTGGGACTTAAAAGAGAAGGCTGCAGTAACATCTGGTGGCCCGAGGAAGTGAAGGTTTTAGAGAGTATGTATGACGGAGCAATGGACAAGTTAGCGACTACAGTTTGTGTTTTGGAAATGCAAAAAAAAAAAATCTAGACACCTGTGAACAGACGTGCTAAATGTTACGATTCCATTGTTAAGTGTCGACACTAAAATAGGTTACATGAGCTTGGAGAGATTTATAAATAAGACTGTGAAAATGCTGTCCACTCTAACTCGCTGTAGCTTCCCTCAGAGGGGTTAAGTAGTTTGCATGTAGTTAAGTCAGCAAGATGCACTGGGTGGCAGTATTTTCCCAAAAAAGCACACATGATTAAAAGTTTCACAGCACAGATTCCAGTCCTGCTCCCCAACTCAGACAATTTTTAATTGTATGCTGGACTCTCTATAAACAATCTGCCGACTTGTATGAAATGTTCAGATTTATTTTTGGAAATTCTGCCTCAATTATTGAAATAAAAGTACTATACCTCCTCTGGCCAAGTGTTACTGCAGCCTGGGCTGTTTTTGTACTATATAGTTAGTAGATACAATGTCATGGGTTTATATTGTTATTTTCCTCCTGTTATTTAAAATAATTTAGTAGTTAAAGCCTTTTTCCATTTGAAACCCTCGAGTGCAGCTTTGGCATATCAGTCATTTAGTTACTGAACACTAACTGTATGCTCAAAGTTTTATGGTTGCATATTTATATCTGCTTGTACAGTGAAAATGATTCTCAGTAAAGATTGCTATCAATGATTGTACCATTTTGTGTTTTGATTTTCAAAATTGTGATACCAGACAGATTGGTAAAATGTCTCATTCTTTTTTTAATTACAAAGTCATTTAATTTCACAGGATATAAATTTGAGGATTCACAAGAACTGATGGCATTAGCAAAGCTATACATAAAAATCTTGTGTAACAGCTGTTACATGATTTATAATTCCTTTTGAAAGGTGTTGGAAACAGAAAAGATGGATGAGACTTTCATTTTGTGTTGTCCTTGTGTCAACTGACATATTGAGTAGAATAGTAAAAGTCATTGTGCAACAACATGAAGTGAGGCTGGTTAGTCCACAAGATGAATAGCTGCTAAATCTAAGAACTCACGTTCGTGGGTCAACTGGCCAGCTTTCATTCCCACCGACATGGCTCACTGCACCATGGCCAGGTCTTTGAGCGCGTGGCTCCGGTGCTTCTTGGCTTTATATCCGGGCCGAAGGAACTCGATCTTCCTCTTCTTTGCTTCGATTTTGTTCTTGTGCTTCTTGAGTTTCTTCTTGGCTGCGATTTCTGGGTTAGCCACCGCCTGGGAAAACAGGAGACGTGAGTTGATTGCTAGGAATTAAGTTCTTGTTTTTGTGTGTTTGTGAATGGGCTTTGGTGACCATCATACATACCTGCATGGCTCTGTGTCGTTTACGTGTCACTCGCCTCTGTGAAAACTCCTTCTGGACAGCAGAGAAGGCCAGAGAGAATCTCTCCAGCCCCACGTGTCTCTTCAGCAGCTCTATCAGCTCCTGCGCCAGATTCTTCAGGGTAGGATCTGGACAGGAGATCGCAAGCAATTGTAGTTGGAAGTTTGAGGTTTATTTTATTTTATTTTTTTTTAGATATTAAAGGTGGATACCTTGGTCAGCATAGGTGCTGTCCAGCTCCCTGTATAGAGGAGTGATGATAGTGGCCAGATAGGGGCCGAGTCGCTCCTTCCCCAGGTCCATGGCCATCGCGCCCAGGAACTTAAATACACACGTTCTCTGTGGGAGAGAGTCGAGGCAAAGAAATTTCCATTATATTACAGCACGGTTTACAGCGCCCTGACATTCAATAAATATATTAAACTCCCAGCTTCTTTGTGTACCTTCAGGGGAACTTTGGGAGTGTATGCTGCCTCTCTCTTGGCCATCAGCGACAGCTTCTTCATCAACCACAGCAGGGAGGGAGGCCGATCATCCTTATCTTCTACTTCCTCCTCCTCTTCCTCCTCGTTCTCCCTCTGCTGCTCCTCCCTCTCCTTCACTTCTTCCTGAGGAGGTGTGATGTCACACTCGGGGGAAACAAGGTATATCACCTTGCCGACAAACAGCAGGTTCTTGATCACCTGTGGGCACAACAGAACATTCCGGTCAATTAAATTTAATGTGTGATTTGAATTTAGCTTAGATAGAAATGTGTTTGGTGGAGTTTGGGCACCTGCTCTCCTGACGCCGTGTCTAAGAACTTGGACTGTAGCTGATGGCAGAAACATAACGCCAACTCTCTCATCTAAACGTCAAAGAAGGCACAAAAAAATTAGTTCAAACAATGAAAGTCAGCTGCAGAGAATAGATAACAGCTGGAAAGGCGAGTCCTAACCCTCTTGTCCAGTCTGCTGGTGATGAAGGCTGTGGCTGGTGACAGAGGGGAAGCATCCATTTCCTCACCTCTCCAGAGAGCGACCAGCTGCTCCGCCTGGTGGGCTGCAAACAGCTGACCAAAAAGCTGCGAGGCGGTCAGCCACACCCAGCAGTGAGGGTACCGCAGGTGGGCTTCGATGTGACCTGCAGGAAAACAAAAATCTGAGTGTGTTTGGAACGTGTATGCGTAAGCAATAGCAAGGTGGTGTGTGTCGCTTCTTTACCCCAGATACGACTGAGTGTGTCGTGAGGCTTGCTGAGCTCCAGCAGGCCGCAGTGTTGGCTCAGTTTGGTGATAAGAGTCAGAAAACTGAACAGCAGCCTGTCTGCGCCTCTCTCCTCCTGCTCCTCCTCGATCTGAAAGACACTCAAGAGTTAGGATGCTTCCTCTTCCGTGGGTTTTAAACGTATAGGCCAAGGGTTGTGTGAATGTGTCGCCTCACATCTTCGTAGTTGTCAG
The DNA here is from genome assembly GCF_008692095.1 of Etheostoma spectabile. Lineage (NCBI taxonomy): Eukaryota > Metazoa > Chordata > Actinopteri > Perciformes > Percidae > Etheostoma > Etheostoma spectabile. Next base: position 4,666,139 of record NC_045755.1, read on the forward strand.
GGTTTATCTCTTTCTCCAGCAGAGGCAGCAAGTCGTCCATGCGACGGGCAAACCTCTCCTCCTCCACCTCCACGAACAGACCGCAAACCTGAGCCCCGAGACGCCGCAGGCTGGCCTGGGAGGGCACGTTAGAGGTTTAAATTAGATCTTATTCAGAATGATTACTGACCACAATAACTGTAAAGCACACAAACATGTTACACAAAGAAATTACTATAAACTTTCTTGTTAAAGTTACAAAAAGTAGCTGATTTTGATTCACTTTTGGGTAAAAGTGTTACGAGAGTGTACCTTCTCTGCATTCAGCCAAGTGGTGACGAGGGAGAACAGGGTGTTCTGGTTATTCAAGTCCAGTTTGGTCAGCAGGGTCTTGATGGCCATGGCGGCCATCTTCTTACAGCGCGCTGAGTCATCGTTGACCACGACCAGGGCCAGCGGGGCAAAGAACAGGCCGCTGTGCTGCAGTAGCAGTTTCTGAGCGGAGATTGATAAAAGTGATCAGCGATGGTAATATGTTTTAACTTTGATGTTGAAGCTAGTGATCTGGGTTCATCAATCATTAATATTGAGATATTTTAATGTTGGATTGATGATTATGGATGAAATGATAATGCGGTCATATACATTCAGAATTAACCAAACTTGCTGTTTTTTGGTCTACATGTAGACTTGAGAGGAAATGTTCTCACCTGAGGAAAAGTCTGGAAGATGTAGGCCAGCATCTCCAGCACAGACTCCCTGCCTGTGTCGTGCTCGTAGGGCAGCTGGGCCACCACAAAGTCCAGGTGCTCTCTCAGCTTCTTCCCCAGTGGGTAGTCCAGCAGGTATTTCAGATAGATCTACAAAACATGTTTGTCATTCAGTGTTCAGCAGAGAGGAAAAATGTGGCGTGTCTTTTTTTTCCTTCTTTTTTTTTTTTATGTGTGAGTACCTGTCGACAGTGGATTCTGATCATAGCGTTGCTGCCGGTGACAGAAAGCTTGGCCACTTTCTTCATCACCTGCTCCATCTCTGGGACAATGAGCTTCCTGGACAGGATTGCCTGGACGAGACAGATACACATGTAAACACATAGCTCAGGGGGCGGGTTTTTTTTCTAGAATTTCGTTTTTTACACTCGGGACAACCTCTAACTGGCTACCTTCAGCAGGCCGAAGGCGGTGGCCTGGCGAGACTGGTCGTAGATGTCCTCCTCAGCGTATCCCAGCAGCACCTGCAGCTGTGTCTCTGAGATCTGGTTGCTTTTGACATTCTTTACCAGTATGGTGATGGCCTGAGAGACAAATGGACAGAATAAACATCATAAATCAAAGCAGCAATTTTATCTTTATTTTTCTCCAACACATTCGCATGATTTAATTACTCTTCTTTCCCTTAAAACGTCTTATAATATTCCAGGAAGTTGCCGTTATCTTAAATAACAAAGACTTCCTGTCCTCAGCTAGCACCTGTTTATCTTCAGATGTGTGTATCTGTGTGTATTTGTTAATATTAGCGGTACCTTAAAGCAGTTCTGGACCAGGTTGTAGTTCTCCCCGCGGGCGGCTCCGGCCTTGGAGTAATCCTTCAGCAGGACAAAGAGGTGCTTAGTCAGCTCGTCGGCATTCTGCTCCACTGCTGGCAGAGGGAACTTTAACAGCCAAGTGAACGCCACCAGAGCCTCCGTGATCACCTGGGTAGGGAGTAAATGTTATGATCTCAATTTTATTGACTTAAGAGATCAGATGCTTAAAGGTGGGGCTGATAACATAAAAGGCTTGTACCTTGACATGCATGGAGTTGAGGCAGTCGAGCAGCAGCAGCACGAAAGGATCCAGCATCTCCAGCGCCGAGGCTTCAGACGACGTCACTTTAGATTTCTTCAGACTCAGGTGGAGCAGCTGAAGATGGAAGGACGCACATGATGGCAAACATTTCAGAAGACAAACTAATTCTAGTATATATTATAGAAATCCTAGCTCGGGGAGTGTTTTTAATGTGCACCTTGAGGCCAGCGTCCACCAGGATGTGCATGTTGGTCCGGCTGCTGACTGGAGCTTTCTGACCCCCCCTCTTTGGAGTTGGAGGCAGGAGCAGACAGCTGGGAGGAGGCAGTCGGGGGTCTGGGGGAGGCTTAGCCGAGGCTTTCTCTCTACAAAATACACAGTGTTGTAGATGATAAATAAGCATCAAAGTCATTACCCGTATATTGCTGTGAGTGCGTGTCTACATTCATACCGGTCTCTCTTGGTGAGCAGCGGCAGACTCTGGCTGACCAGGCTGTGGCACAGCAGTAAGATATCATGAGAAGTCATGCCCTCGTTGACGAGCAGACCCAGGACCAGCCGCCGCAGCACGGCACTCACCCGGTTGCACACCTTCAGGCTGCAGGAATTCTCCAGAAACTGAAAGTCAAAGCTTTATGTTTATGTATATGCGTAACTGCTTTGGTTTTAAGGGAAAAAAAACAACAAATCATCTGATTCCCTGACTCATCTGCATTATCATCCGAGTTTAAATATATTGATCCCCTCACCTCCTTAAGTGGCAAAATTAACTTGGTGACGCTCTCCTTGCTGCAAAACCGAGCCAGCAGCTCGTAGGAGTCCATGCTCTTGCTGTGTCGGGCCTCCATCAGCTTGGAGACGATCCCCTTCACCTCCTTCTCTTCGGCCACAGGCCCGAACAGCTCGTTGTTGAAGATCTGACCAACAGGGGAGAAGGAGAAGAAATGCTAAGCCACCTTAATTATTAGACGTAGTGGAGTCTAGGTGGGTTTTGTGGTGTGAAGCGTTCTTACATCGATGAGCATATTCATGCATGGGTCCAGGTCCCCGCTCTTCAGGGTTGGACTGAGGACGGACAGCAGCTGGTATACTGTGAATGTTAGCACGTGGACCTGGAGACAGGGACACAAAGAGAAACAGACAGACATATTAGGAATTTTCAAAAACAATGCTGATGGGGTTGCGTGTGTGTGCGTGCGTTCCTACCTGGTAGCCCTTGGCCAGGAGCCCCTGCATCTCTTTGAGCAGATACTGCAGGTACTTGCAGCCTAAAGTCTCGATGATCTTCACCAGAGTTCCCCTCGCCACGTCGCGGATCTCCTGGAAGCGGTTCCTCAGCACCACACACACCTTGATCAGGATCCTGGATGACATGGACAAAAATATTTACCACACAAACAGACAAAATATGCATTTTTACCCTCGTAGCATTTTCAAACTTTCTTGTTGCAGCGATAGAGGCAGTGATGTTTACTGTACCATGAATGGTGCCTGTAGTGTGTAAAGCACTAGGAGTAGTTGTTAAGACTAGAAAAGTGCTATATAAATGCAGTCCAGTTACACACACAAACACACAGATGCGTACCCAGGCAGGTTGGCCTCCATGATGTGTATCGGCAGAGACTGCATCAGCTTGATCATGGCGAAGGCTATCGGTATCCTCGCCACCTCCTCATCCTTCACATCCTTCGATTTCACTGCCTTGTGCTCATCGTCACGCTTTATCTAGATGACACACACACTTTCAATATTACACTGTTCAGAGCTTCCAGAACAGATTACGACTGTGTGTGCGCGCACACATGGTACCTTTGCAGTGAGACACTTGTGCAGGCGAGGCAGCACACTGTTACTAACAGTGGTGTGGATGCCACTGATCAGAGACTCCAGCTCCTCTTTGCTCTGCGGCAGCCCGCTGGCCAGTGCGCTGGGCTTAGAAGGAGCTCCGGGCCTCTTGGCTTCAAGGGTGGCTGCTTCTTTACATAGGACATCTTTGCTTCCACTGGTGGTGTCCGTTCCCATGGCAATATCCGATGGAGCAGTCTTACCGTCTACCTCCATCGTCTCCTCATCGTCACTTGCGTCCGATTCGTCGGCTGCAGCTTGCTCCTCATCATCTGCGTCCACTGCAACACTCCCGGCTTGATAAAGATATGTAGACTGATTTAGGATGTGTTTTTTCCCATCAATTTGAAATTGGACGCATTATGGCATCGATATGTATCAGACTTTGTATTTGTTTAAAGTAGTTTGAGCTCCTTTAAACAAGCAGGATAAAAAAAAAAAAAAAT
>NC_045755.1:4670205-4692138 GCF_008692095.1 Etheostoma spectabile
GAGGGATCAATCACTCACCCTCTCTGGCCTTGGCAGCCTCCATTTCTCTGTTGAGGGTGTTGTGGTCAAAATGAAAAGCCTCCAGCACCGTGACCAGCAAACTGGAGTTATAGTCGTACAACATGAGGGAGAAAAGGAAAGTAGGAGGAGAGGGAGTCTCTTAATACAAAGTTAACATGATGCTTCAACAAGCATCATCGTTTTTTTTTTGTTTTTTTTTTAAAAGGTCAGTGGAAACAATGCAATGGTTAAAAACAATAACAGAGGACCCCACCTGGCAGCCAGTTTCTGCTCCGCCTGTGCTGTCTGCAGGATGTGGACAAAGTGTTTGAGGTAGTACAGGTACTTGGACCATGTCAGCCTTCGACAGACAGCGCCCACCACCTCCACAGACGCCGATATCATGCTCTCATGCTGCAGTGTGTGAGGACAGGAGGTGTCAGACACACACACACACACACACACACACACCACAGGTATTTTTATCTCAAAGTTTTGAATGCACGTCAGTCACCTTGAGCATCTTCTCATCTAGCAGGGCGGTCATGGCGTACGGCATGATGTAATTCTGGAGGGAACGCGGTGTCATCACCACCTGGCCCTCAGTCAGCTGCTTGGCTAACTTCCTCAGGGCACGGCCCCGACGATGGATCTGAACAGGAGGCAAAAAAAAGGCGTATGACTAGGGCTTGGTATCGCCACTGATTTCCTGAATCGGTTTAATTCCAGTTAACAAGGTACTGAATTGTTTTGATTTCCAATTAGATTTAATTTGATTCTATATTAACTGGATTAGGGATATTTCAGGTACAATATCAGTTTTGCTTGGATTTTGAAGACGTTTTCAATGACCTAATGCTGTAAATTGTAAACACTATAAACTAGTGCATTGTTAAAAATATAATTGTTATTAAGAATTGAGCCCAAAGCAGTTACAGGGACAAACAAGATACTACAAGTTCTTTTAAGTGCACAGGGTGTGATGCAGAGACGGTAAACCTAAAGCCATACATCTGTAAAAATGGCCATGGCAGTTTATCCCTCGCCTATCTTCGATCGCTTGATCGTCTAGTTTCATATGATACCAATATCTTCACTGAAAAGAAGCCTCCTAAAAGATCAATCTCAAGTTAAGATTGATAGGAAATGGAAACTCTAAACCCAGCCCTACATATAAAAAAAGGGAGACAGGAGCTCTTACCTGGATGTGCTTCATGTGCTCGAAGAAGTCAGACTCGAGGTCATTGTAGTTGGTGAGCTGCACCAGGTCTCTGAACTCCTTCCTGGTAGGAAAGGTCTTCACCAGGCAGGCCAGCACCGACGTGTATTCATGCTGCACACTCTGGGGGAGAGGCCACACTTTTAAGTATTTAGAAAGAGCTGCTTCTCTCCTCTGGGACATGTAACTGAACATCTTTGAGTTGTGGACAAAAGACATTTGAGGACGTCATCTTGGTCTTTTGGGAAACACTGGTCAACATTTGTCATTTTCTGACATTTTATAGAATTAACATATAATAGATTAATCAGGAAAAAAAATCAACATCAGATGAATCAACTATGACAATTTACTTGACAGGTAACATTGTAAAGCCAACAAATTTGGAAGAAGAAACATGGATGTTTAAGTGTATTCAGTGGCACTCATATTGTGGTTTATTTTCCCTGGAAAATAATTTAGCCAGTGGGAAATCTGATTGGCTGGTAACTTTAATTAAAAAAAAATCTACCAGCCATGTTGCCTGGTGATCGAAAAAAAACCAGATGCAGCCCCATTTTTAGAGCATAGACTACAATACACTTTATTGTCCCAGAGGGGGAATTTGTCTTAGGCATACTGCTACAATTTGTTGCTTTACAACACCAACATGCAATCATTCTAAAATCAACATAAAAACGAACAATAACGAAGCATCTTAGTACATAAAAGGACAAACATGACTGTACAGACAATACGACAAAAAGTAACTAATAATTAAAGTGCGTAGTGTAAAAAGTGCTGGTGTCCGCAATACAGCGGCAGTGTTTAGAAATGGGGAGGAAAGGTGTGTGTTTCCACCTCTGTCTTGCTGCGAAGCCCCTTGTGTACAGCGTCCAAGATGGTGTGTTGTACAATGTCCTTGTAGAGCTGCTCTCCAGCCCCGACCGCCGCCAGCTGGGTGATCACTGCCGACAGACACAAGGTGGCGTTGTCTCCCAGCGACATGTCACCAATCTGTAAGGGAAGAAATCAATCCAAGCTATCACCGCAGCCGAGGAGTGGTGCTTTAGACAGTTTATATGTGTCATATACTGTATCTGCTTACCTCAAAGGTGTGGAAGCAGTTGTGCATGATGGTGCTGATGTAGTCCAGGTCCAGAGTCGTCATGTTTTTGACCCTGTTGGTGGCGTCTTGGAACGCCGCCAGACGCACGTCAAAGTAGATCTCATCCAAGTGTCGACTGTCGAACGCGTTTAACTGCGGGAGCGGGGGGGAATGAAAAAGTACAGTCGGACGTTCTAGAGTTAGATTAATAATTCAAGATAACTTATCTCTGATCTTCCTGGTTAATGTGTAACCAATAACATAACATTTAATGTGATGTAATTAATGATCTTACCTTTGTTGCTAAATCTGTGATGTACGCGAGGGAAGGCTCCAGATCTGACAGAGTCTGAAAGCAGCGCAGCACAAAGCACATTAGTTAGACAGATTAATGTGATAATAATTAATAAAAAAATAATTCAATGATTCAAGGAAAATCTGGTCTTTATATCAACAGAAAGTCACAAATCATCTAATTTTAGTGATATTCAGCAGATTCAGTTTTTTCTCTTATTATCATATGTAAGCGTCATTTACAGCAGCCTCAAATTATGTCAGTGTCTACTGCTTTTGTCCTGGAAACTGGAAATACACACATACAGGCTAGAAGCTACATATATGACTGTTGAATGTATGATTACTTCATAACACATACAATCTAGAAGCTACTGTACATATTTGACTGTTGACTGTATGATGAATTCATGCACTCAGTGATCTCTCACATGGATCAGGCAGCTGCCGTAGGTGAGATTCCAGCAGGTCAGTGTAGTAGTAACTACACATTTAAGTCATAAAATTACAAAGTATAGCTGTAAACTTGGGCTGTCAAAATATAAACTTGTTAACAAGTTAATGCACATTTATTTTTAATCGGCACTAATTTTGTTAACGCCCACTTTACACACGCACGCACGTTCTGTGGTTTTGCTCTGTAGTTTGGGAAATATGGAATTTGCAGCAGTAACGTTGACACTGTTGCCAACTTGGCAACTTTCTCAATAGATTTTTAAACTTTTCAGACTCTTAACAACTCATAAATATGTTCAAATAGGGGCAATAGGAGGGAGTATTATGGGTCTGATAAAACATCTAGAGGGAGTAGATGGCTTGCAGAAAAGTGTTTTTTTGGTTGAGTTCCAAAGTCCTTCCAGATGATTCTCTCTACAAGACTTAAGTATGCAGTAATTTGAGTTACCACTGGAGTACCAATTCCAATCTCAAATACCACTTGAGCATTAAAAGAATTTATCTTTTAAAGTACACTTAAAACAGATGAAGAAAAAAGTATGATTACTTTGCGATTAATCGCGGGTAAAATAGGACACTAAGGTGATTAATACATTTAGTTGATTGACAGCCCTACTGTAAGCATACTATCTGTGATCGGTGCTCTGCTGTACCTGGAAGACATTAGTGAGGGCCTGCCTGGGCAGCTTGTTGTGGATGATAGAGAAGAGTTTGCTGAGCGGCCGCAGGAAGGCCGAGGGCTGCACACACTGTCGCAGCAGGTTCTGCACTGTGGCCAGGACGTCGATTTCTGTCTCCTGAAATAAAAAAAAGACACAAGAAGGTTATTTATGGGCAGCAAGAAGACCCACACTATTACAAAGACTTCCAACAACATTTCGTTGTTTTGAGTTGAGCATACCAGGCACAGATGCTTTTCAAAGTCACTTGAAGATCCACCTCTGTCACTATTGTAAGACCAAAATCAATGACCATGGTTCTAACCTGAACGTTAATTGTGCGAACCCACAGTCCTGGTAGCTCTGTTCTAAGGTAGAAACCTTATGATTTTTTAGAAAATATTTGACTACTATGCAATCAAGTTTTGAATCAGTCTCTTTTAAGCAAGTGACACATAATAAAAGGTTAGTCTTACTTCAGGATTGTGGCATTTCTGGAGGTAGGGCAGCAACAGGCTGATGAGCACCGAGCTCTGCTCCCTGTCACTCACAAATCGACTGACCCTGGCAGAGAAAAAGTCACGCATTTAAAAAATGTTGCAGTTTGTCAACTGCACATAGGTCTGGGTCAAATCTTACATACAGCAATACAGAAAACTATACTGTGTTCTCATCCAAATAACACTAACTTGGAGAGGATGTTGAGCTCTTTGGCCACGTGTGCCCTGAACTTCTTCTTCCTGAGTCTTTCGGTGTTGCGTACGACTCCACTGAGGTACTGCAGCAGCGTGGATACGTGAGGCAGCAGCACTCTGGAGCCCTTACTTAATGAGACTGGAGGAGATACAACATGCACATTTAACTTTGGCCAGCAGCAACAATTAGCCTGACACGGAGGCTGACGTGGAGTTACAAGCCATAAATACAACTTCTGCTGACCTGCGGTGACGAGAGCGCCCTCTTTAGGCTCCGGGAACACACAGCCGTTGACGCTTAGCTCTGTCTCGGCCTCTGTGGCAACAAAGTCTTCAGCGGTTGCTAGGGACTCAGCTATGTCCATTACCATGGCGATGGTCACAGGGGAAGCGTTTTTGGCTGAGAGGAGGCCGAAGACATTAAGGAGAATATCGCACTCTGGCTGGTTTGGCCTCTGTTTGGCCAAAAGGGGGAAAAACCTGAGACAGACAGACAAATAAAACTGTTTGACTTCCTTAAACTCACTCTGAATGACGTCTACTATTAACTAGTGAAGATGATTTTGTTAGATATATGAGATAGAAGAGAGGAAGACTCTAACCTGGCATTTTTGCACCACACATGGATGAGTTTTAGTAGAGGAGTGGGGGAGTAAGGACTCTCTGTGGGGAGGCGACACACCTGTAAAGAAAGAAAGAAAGAAAGAAAGAAAGAAAGAAAGAAAGAAAAACCAGAAATGAATGAAAAACTCAAACAAAAACCTTAGTAAAAACACAAAAGCTTTTTGCAAGATGTACCTGAGGCCAGATGACAGCCTGGAAGACAGCATCCAGCTCGTCTTCACTGAAGCTGTAGGAGTCAAAGCCGTCGAAAAAGTCCTGGATCCTCAGGATACCGAGTCGCCTCAGGTTCTTCAGTGGACTGATGCAACCTGCGCGCAGCTGCAGACAATAGAAGAAGAACTCAACACTGAGACACCAGTGCATTCACATAATATTCCGGTTTTCGCCCTTGTTCCAAAAGGACAATTTTCCGACTATGATAATGTGACAATGTTCAAAAGTAGCGGTATTCCTCCTTTTTATTGGGTCAGGAGCCTTGGAAACAGTTTGCTATGGTTGCTATATACAAACCAACCAGTCATGCACTGAACTGGCCGTAAGCCATAAACTGGGCGTAAACTGCGGTAAAAACCCAGATTGAGACGCACATTCTGAAAGCAGTGGTAGCTGATCCACTTCAACCATTTTAATTTGGTACTTTTGAGACGCTCTCACCTGGTCCCGGTTGTTGTCCAGGAGGGTGGACACAGAGGCGGTGACACACAGCAGGATCTGCAGCACCTTGGGCAGGTAGCTGTGGATGAGGTGGCCCAGTTTCTGGATCAGAACATTGATGATGTTCAGCAGGCTGTGCTGACGGCCCAGCGGCAGGACGGCAGCCACGTCCGTCTCCGCCACGGCTTTCTCCACTGCTGCCAGGCATGAACCTGAGGACACAAAGGTTGGCGAGGGGCTGTTATGGTGCATCTCAGGTAATGTTATGGAGTAATCCAAAAATAATGCAACTAGTAGTGTAACAAGTTACTTTCAGTAGTGAGTAATATAAGTAAGCCATTACTTTTTTACCCTAAACCTTGATTCAGTACATTGTAGAAGCCTCTTTGGCAGCAATCTTTACTGAGTTCTAGCTTTTTGAAATATGAGAATGTTTTATATCAATTTCTGCATCAAACATCTTTTGGTTTTGGATAACACATGGTTGCACAAAACAAGAGATGAAGATGTCTTCTTGGACTTTAGAAAATGGTTGTGGCCAATTATTGCTATTTTTTTGACAATTTAAACTGAGAAATTAACAAGATTCAGGCCCCAATTTGGAAATAATCTTGGCGATCTACATTATCCAACACGATGGACCAGAGCCCAGAGATTGCCTTGAGGATGCCAAAATGCTGCATGATCTGAGTAAGTCATTGTTCAGCCAACAAAAAAAACAACTTTAGATTTGCTCATCTCTCAAAAGAAAATCTTTAATTGTCTACCGCTGCCATGTCCTCCTACCTTGGCTGTGATGGCAGACGGGCTCCAGCAGCAGGTCGATGAATATTCCCAGCTCCTCAGCTTGGCAACCTGCCAGGAAACGCAGGATAATGGAGGACCGGGTGGAGGCGCTCGCCTTCCCCTGAAACTTACTTCCTGCTTTGCTGCGCAGACGGCCAAACAGGATCCTGAACCATAAACAGCATAAACATGATGTTAGATAAAGTAAAGTGATGGTTACTTCTGGGAAAATTGTGATAAATTACTAACTGAGAAAAAAGACAAATAATAAAAAAATGGCATTCTGGAGTTTTTAGTGGGCAAAGTAATAAAAAAATCAGGAAGTGAAAGGTCTGTTTATCAGTTCAATTTTCTAAGCACAAACTGACATTTGGAAAACCAGATAAATGGGTCCAAATATCCAATTTTTATTGTTTTTACAAATACTTTTTATTCAGAGTAATTGTGAATAAAAACAGATAATTAATTTGTCAAGGCGGATAAAATTGAAAAATTTGATATTTTAACCAATTCTTCTGTTTTTCCAAATGTCTGTGTTACAGACCGTAAAAAAGTTACTCCTGTAATTTGAAGCATCCTTTTGTTTCACTCATCAATGTATGAATATGTCTACTGTTCCCACAGTCAGTCTCAGGCTTAGAAGCTTCCTAAATAAGGACAAGATGTTGGCATCAAACAGCCACAAGGCTGATTCCATGCAAATCGCCAGATGAATGAAACACAGAACCAATATTATTTAAAAAAAAACAACAATTGGGTACAGGTTGGCTGGAGAAAGAGAATCTGTAAAAGCACATTCTTCTTGTTTAAAAGGCTGCTACTTTCCGGTTTTGAAATGTTTTATTAGCTAATATGTGAACCACAATGTAGTTTTATAGAAAATATTAATAAAAATATTTGATTTAAGCAGTGAATGGTTCTTAGTAAGTTCAAGGAATTGTTTGACATTTTGGGAAAACCCTTTACTTTCTTGTCACGGACTAAATTAGAAGAGAGATTCCACTCTCCTCTCCGTCTGTTAAATATGAAGCTACAGCGAGGAGATGTTAGCTTAGCATAAAGATGAAAACAGGCTGTCTAGAGGTAAAAAAAAGAAAAAAGAAAATCCTTTTAAAGGGAATTTCTTCTAAACTTTGGACAGAGTAAGGCTACCTGTTACCCCTACCAGTGGTAGTCTGGCCCTAACCCCTCATATTGACACTTGGTGAGTTATATAATGTGTTGATTACAGTAGTGTTAATTACACCCACCTCATGAGCAGTGGGATGAGTTTGGCTCTGTGCGAAGCATTAACCACTCCTGTTTCCTCAGTAATGTTGAAATGAACAATCTCCTCTTTGAAGTGTTTGTCGTCCAGTAGCCTCTCAAGATTCTCCCTGCACAAACACACACCGACACACAAAACAAAGGTCAAACACATCCCCCATGCAGCTTTTAGTAGTTCCTTGTCTTGTACTAAGCCTTATTTGCAAGGCTCACTTTGGTTAAAAAAACTTCTAATTGCCCATAATATAGCATCATAATGATACGATATGTGCTTTTGACATAGAAATAAAATAAATCTTTTAATTCTATGGTATTTAAAATCAACTTAATGAGATATTGATTGATGAACAGAATACAAAATGAATCCGAATCCCAGGGTCTGTTCACTGCTGTCTCTGTCAAACTGTCCTGGAACCAGGTCAGTGTTGACTGGTCCTGAACAAAGTCGTACACAATCATCTGTAATGCTAAACTTCCTCAGAAATTCACATCTGTCTGCAGGCAGGCTGGTGGTACAGTAAAGGGATAGCTTGATAACAGACAGAATTGAGGGTATGATGTCAGGCGGAGTCAGCACTGAGGAGGAAGCTAACATGCATCCGCCTGTAACCATAGAGGCTGGAGGACGAGAGCTCTGATTTCTATCCAAGACACACACAATCACCTCATTGAGGAAAGAAAAGAATGGGAGATTGTTGCTTTGAGAGATTCATTACTGTATATTTGCTTTTCTGTCCATCTTTTCAGGTGGTTAAGGTGGTTTTCTTACTTGTATGGCACTATGTTGGAGTCTTTGTATGTGAGAACACATTCCAGTGCCACACGCTGGATCTGCTGGTCCTGATGGCAGAGCAACTGAAAACACAGAGAAACGTATCATGTTGGTGTGATGCCTTAAAAAAGACTTAACCTTAATCTATTAAAACAAAAACACTCCAAGGGTCCCAAACTATGTTCAGACATCTTTAAGGTGAAATACATAGAGGGGTGGCTGTACCAGGCAGCTCTGATGTTGCTATTGGTTGAAGACAAGGTGTGTGTGAGGTTTTAGGATCACCTGGTTATAGAGCTCACTGAGGCGGCTCTCCATGTAGAGGGAGCGAGGGTTGGTGAATTTAGCGAACACCTTTAGATGGACAATCAGCTGTCTGGAAGAAAAAATACAATTACCAGGGTTAAATTATGCTTCCAGACAATATACCCCCAGGTTCATGTTTTTGCATTGCAGCCGGTAGGTTTTGGTTTCATAATGTAGTTATGCAAGCAGACTAAAGACCTATACTTGACAAAACTACATCCTGTTGTCATCATATTCGCGAGCTGCGTCTCCCGACAGTTGTAATTGATTGGTCTCGTGTCCTTTCTCTGTGTCTGAGTTTTTCCAACTGACCACTGCTCTCCCTGTGCTACTGCAGCTCTTGTTTTGTTGCGTTGTTGAGAAGCATGACACTGGAAATTTAGCCTACTTAGAGATTGAAGAGCTGCATCATTTATTCAAAGACAAAGGGAAACCTACATTGTACATTTACTACCACTTAAAGAGTCTGGTATACTCGCCGTTCCCGACCTGTCGTGCGACATGTGCGTCATGGGAGCGCCGTAACCATTTATACTCGTGCATGGTGGTTGTGACACAAGTTGCAGCTTTCTCCTGAACAGAGGTATCGCAACTGAGGAAAGGCTACCGACTTTGCTCTTTGTACGGACTACAAGAAGAAGAAAAAGGTATAATAGACAAAGAGAAGCACTGTGAATACTTCAGAATGTCTGCACAACGATTTGATGACCTAATTTGACGGATCAAGCCTTTCATTCACCACAAAAGAACTTGTCTTAACCCAGTAAGTTTACAAGAGACTTGCAGTCACTCAGAGTCCTGGCATTCGGTTGCCCTTGAACCCCCCCATGCTTCTCGTTTCTGCTTTGTTGTGTTCTGAAGAAAAAAAATAGAGTGGTGCACAACGTCTGGCACTACAACTCCTTGCGTGGCAGTGATCACTACGTCATTTTGACGTCAAATTGTCTCGCAAAAGGTCGGGAACAAGTAAACTGCTGATATATTCTCAGCTCTGATAGCCAACAGCTGTCTGCTCTGAGCGCTGACCCCGTTACCCTCTCTCACGTACACACCAAGCACTGAGGTATTCCTTAAAAGAGCTTCCCAGGTCTTATAACACCAAGATAGCCTGCCAGAGCTTCCTGTATTTGGCCCAAACCATCTGAACCATCCAAAAAATGCTTTCACACTATAAACAAACTGGACCATGGTTCAGTTTGATCCGGACCCCGACCTCTTTTGGTCGGACCAAATTAATCAGATCCTGATTTGTTTTGATTTAAAATCAAAATTTTGGCAATTCCACACTAATTTTAGTGGCAAAGCCTTTGAACACCTGAGGGCTATTTCACAAAACCTAGATAGCGGATTAAGCCGGGATTTCCCAGTTATCCTGGATGACTTAAGCCCTGACTCGGGTTTCACAAAAGCAGCAGCCCCTAAGTTTCCATGGAGATTTATTGTGTGCAGCTAGCCTCCTCCTGACCTGGCTAACAGCCAGGATTTATTAATCCTGGAGCCTTTCCTGTTCACTCAGATGTGGTTTTACCTTATTGTTATCAGCCCGCATTACAAATTCAACAGGTACATATTGCTGTTCAGTTAAATGCTTTTTTTTAAATTAATAAATAATACTTTTTATTAGTTAAATTACCATTGTCACCATTTTTTTTTTTAATTACTCATGTGACAGTTGTTGGGGCTGTTATATTGCTGAATAAGGACTGCTGTTTATATTGTTACAAGTTTGATGAATATATTCTGGCAGTTGTTGAGATAATTAGAAAAGGCTGATGTGTTTTAAATGAAGTCCGTAATGAAGGGCAGTATATAAAGGATATAAAGTGCAATATACATATGTGTTTCTACAGATGGTTCTAACAATGGCTGACTGGTTAGAGACAATACATTCTTTTTAAGATGATTTTTTTATTCTTTAACAGACTGAACGGCCTAAAAGTATACATTTACAATCACTTCACTTAACTGAAACCATTCTGCATACTTTTAATCCAAAATATACAACTGTTAATGTGTGCAAATGATTAGTAGCCTAACACCTTGAATGTTATAATTATGACGGTTGCAGTTTGGAGTCTTGGTCACATGTCGTTCATTTTTAGGCTACTTACACATTAAGTCGGTCCGCGATTGTCTGCAAGTTTTCTCTCGCCATTTCATTTCAGCGGCCATGTTTCTTACAAATAAAGTCCATAAGAAGCTGCTACTCACTCTGTGGAAATACATATGCACAATGCATATTCCCTGTGAACCGCACAAAGCCAGAATGCTCGGATTGGACTAGGTCAAGCCTAGCTTTATCAGTTATCCTTGATTTATAAATTCTGCTTTTGTGAAACAGCCCCCTGCTTAGGTTTAGACAACATCTTTTAGAAATTTGGCTTCTTGTATTAAGTAAAAAAAAAAAGGGTTTCGTTTATGTATACCCAGTAGGTACGAACAAACATATTGAATATGGCAAGGGCCCTGAAACCCACATACGGTATGTATAACAGTATTATCAAAGGTAGTAATAAACATTTCAAAGATTACCAGCACAGTTTTTGTGGACACATTTATTTGGATGTAATGATATCTAGGGCTGGCCCCTCTTAGTCGACTAAACCAGTAATCGGCCGTTTTGGCCTTAGTTGACAAAGATTTCTTTCGTTGATTAATCATTTGCTAGGCTTTTTTTTCCCCCCACACTGAATGACTTATTTCCATGTACTTATGAACCAATCTCAGGTAAACACAAGATTTGAAGTGGTGCTTTTGTTTTACAGATCTATCAATTAAATCAATTAAAACGAATTGATTAGTCAACAAATTCGGCTTGGTGTTAGTCGAACAAGAATTTCTTTAATCAAGTGCAGCCCTAATAATATCATTATCTTAACAAAAGTAGGAAATCTGACTTGTGTAATAGTAAGGACTTTCACAAGGTAGGTGGAAACATTCAGTGTGATCCTGATGTCTTACTTTGCAGCAGCTCTCCTTGGAAGAGCCTTCCTCTGTTGTCTGCCTCCCTCTTGCGCCTCCTGCTCCTCTTCCTCTCTCTCCTCCTCTTCCTCCACAGCCATCCCAGACTCCTCTAGGTCAGCGTCACTCACCTTCCTCAAGTCCTGAGTGGGTGCCACCAGCAGGTCGGCGGGGTAGAACTCATTCCTGAAAACAAAAATAACATAACATAACTTCTAGACAGACAGCGTATTTGGAAAAAGATGAATCAGGCCATTTTTGCTATACAACCTTTTTCCTAAATAAATCTCCATAACACTGACCACTAACCTGATGAACCTGAGCAGCAGCGGGCTCAGCTCCCGGCTGCGTGGCTCCACTCTGTCAGGAAACTCCGTCATGCAGCGCCACAGCAGGCTGCGGAAGTTAGGGAAGTCCGTCCTCTCGTTGGGGTTGGATGTCAACTTCAGCTGCTCTAGGAACAGTACCCCCAAGTCTCCCCTTTCAATGACGTCGCAGCCCGGCTCGCCCTGAAGACCACACTCTTCCTCTTCATCATCCTCGCCGCTGTCCTGTAATTCTTTTTCTGTGACATACAGAATCACAATCAGGTTTATTGCCAAAGTAAGTTACACTTACATGGAGTTTGCCATAAACAAACATTAATATGAAATAATCAAATACAAGAACAAATTAATACAAAATAGCTGTTTAACAAACACAATACGGAGTTCATAAGGTGCAAAAATATATAGTATGTGCAATTTGCAGGTTTGTAATCCAATTATAAGCAGGATTTCTGCAGGTTTCAACACGTCTAATTTAAGACTTGAACTTTTTAAGACCTTTATGAATGAAATTTAAGACATAAAAGTACAACCAAAGTCACAAACATACTTGCAAAGTAGCTGAAATTATTTATATTGAATAAAGCGACAGACTAACAATGATTTGTACATATACAGCAATTAAAATTAAATGAAATGTAGACTTTTAAGACCCCGCGGAAACATAGTGGAAGATCTACTTTGGTCAAGTTGCCTTATTTCCCCAAGCAGTTCCATACACCAACGCTGGGGATCCCAGCACGTAGACTTTACATAGAATTCATGACAATATGAAGCACCGAGGTCCTGCAACACAGCAGGCAGCCTTACCAGCCAGTCCCGCCACCATCTCCAGTTGTTCATGGTAGACCCTCCAGAAGTCCTTGTTGTCCATCCCTCTGGCATGGCTCCTGAGGAGGAAGAAAGAGACTCATTTAATCACAGACTAAAAAGTTTTTTTTTTTTGAGAAAAGCCTTTTAGCATTGTTTAGCATTCCTCAATGGGACAATAAAATGTTTATAAATGTTCACCTTATTTGAAAAGTGCGCGACTGACAAAAAGTAAATGACTCGATAAATCCAAACAGCATAAGTTTGTTTATGTCATCTGAATTTAATTTGGTGGGATCTTTTTATACTCACACGAGAAGTTCAATTACTGCGTCCCACAGTGGCCTGAAGTTGACAAACAGCATTGCGATAAGGTAACGCAGAGGCACCTGAAGGAAAAGGAGCATGTCTTTCATTTACACCTGTCACAAGTATAGATGAACACTATTATGGCGTTGCTATTTTCCATAAAAAGAAGAAGAAAACAGCCAGACACTGCGTGTGTCTGTACCTGCTGGAAGGTTCCGGGCGGCCCCTGGGGCAGACTGCGCTGCACTAGGTCGTGTCTCAGCTTCCGGAGGTGAAGCAGCTTGTCTCTGTAGTCCTGCACAGACGCCGGCACCAGCTCCGCCTGCAGGCAAACTGCAAACACCGGCTGCACCTCCACATTCTCCTCACCCTGCACAGAACGGCAGACACACAAATAAGTAAATGAGCTCACTTTTATATGAGAGTATATGTATATATATATATGAGTTTTATGAGAATGTGGTCATACCTCAGACTGTGGGGGAAGCTCTGCCTCAAAATGAGAGAGAATCCTTAGAGTCAGCAGGCGGATCTGAGAAAGAAACCAATTCAGTCATTGGTGGCAAAAATATATAACGTACATAACTTAACGGCTCACAGGCACTAATGCTGCTTTAATGACAAACACAAACTCTGTGTCTCATCTTCCGGTCTGCTGCCGTGCCTGTAAACGTACCTTGGAGATGTTGGAGGAGAGGTTGGCGTGCAGTATCTGGTGGAGCTCCAGTAGTGCACTGTGGGATAGGTGCTCTGAAACCCCACTGAGTGACAGGCGGGTGTAGTACAGGTCTCCTAGCAGCAGGGCAGACAGGTCAGTGGGAAACCTCCTGTAACCGCAATGAACACGGCGGTTATGAGTAGAACCCTTCAGTGGAGGTGACAAAGGCATTTACCACCAGATGGGGTGGGGAGGCGACACATTTTATATTTTATTTTTTTACCAATGAGTCACCTAAACATATTCTGTTTATACGGTATGGCGACTACATCATATCCTTTTCCAGCAAGAATGACGTAAAGCAGAAAAAGCTGAAAATACATGTTATGTACTTCTTTACAAATGAAATAAATGAATGACTCACTAGCATGTGATGTGCATTCTTATAGAAGAATGTCTCATGATTTATTGTCCCTCAAAGTGTGTTATTCAACTTTTGTTTAAGTATGACAAAGTGGGTGAAATTCCACGCACTCACCACATGTCCCTTGTGTACATTTGTCCACATTTATTATTTTATCCATTTCTCTACCTACTTACATATGGTATTTGATTTCAGTTTGCTTTAATGTTATCAGTCCAGGACTTACTACCACAGGCTTGTTTGTGTTAAAATTCTTACATTCTTGCATTAAGCGCTGGTTTAAAGCTAACACACATTTGTAGTTCAGTTTCAGGTAGATTTACTTAAAAAAAGGTGTAGGTTGGAACAGTTAATTGTTTGTTTCTGCATACTCACACTTTCCTTTGTTCCTTTGTCAGGTCACCATGCAGAAAAATGTTTGCGGAGGAGCCGCCAATCATTTCTGGTGTATTTGATGATGTCATTACTGGCATCACTGTTCAGAACCAAGGGATGGGGGTTTCTGTGTCTAGTGATTTGTCATGTGTTTAGTTTATGTATTTGAGGGGTGATTGGAGGGAGTTGCATACCTCAGAAAAGTGTTCCTTGTCTGTGTAACATAAGTACAAACAGTCAAGCTTGTTCGGTGTGGTAATGTGCAAAAAACAGATGCACTCAGGGTGATGGTGGTGCGGTCTAGGGCTGACTGAGAGCCCTGTAAAAGCAGTGTCATTTTTGCTGTGAGGGCGTGCCTTGTTTTATTTGGTTGAGGAGTTTTGTTGTTTTGCGCAAATGTTTCTTTTGAAAGTTTCTTTGTATCTTTTTATTTATTTAAATTTCCCACATTTATATGTGTTTGACAATCGGTAAATAAATCTGCACTGCCTGGAATTTAAGAAGTCTGCGTCCAATCATTTTGATACGCTGGCTGTGCTACACCACATAAAGAAGGAAACAAAAATGTTCAATTATCGCAATAATCAATACTATCAATTGCAATACTTCTACAATCGCAGTAAATGAAAATTGAAATACAAATCGAATCAGCACCCATGTATCGTGAAAGAATCGAGTAGGGACAAAAGCATATTGTCCCTGCCTTACTTACTCCATGTTGCGATTAATAGAGACAATTAGCAACAAAAAGACGTTTTTCACATAAGACATGAGGTACGGACGTGTCTTATATCAGTAAGTTGTAGCTTTCTTTCTATTTATCCAGTCTTTACCAACCTGACACACAAATAATAAGCCACACATGCAGTAATTAAGTAATTACCGTAGTATTGAGTTGATCTTGTCCACAGTGACCAGTGAGAGAAGCTGGGCAGAGCCATCCAGAGTGAGGAGGCAGCTCAGGGCCTGTCTGGCTACAAACAGACCAGCTGCAGGGGGGGGGGGACAGAAGGGCTTCAGTCAGTCTCAAGAATAACAAAACATAAATACACACATACTAAATGGACCACTCACAATATTGGCTCTATTTTTAACCTCATTGGGTCAATCTGTCACTGAGAAGAGAAACAGATTTGAGGGGACATTTTTATAAGGAATTCAATCACTTAATTCTCTGGTTTTAGTTGAAGTTTTGGCATTTTTATAGTGGAAAGCTGCAGCTTTTTCCTGCAGTCCAAATGCCTGACTTACTAACTCAGAAAACCCAAACACATTCAATTTACAATATGATGTGAAGAAGAGTAAAGAAAATTGTCGAGTTTGAAAAGCTGTTACCAGAAAACAATGTGATCGGTCTTCACTTATAATGAATAACTAATATGATTATTTATTAATCAAAATCCTCACATACGTACAGTCGTTTGATTTACTAATCGATAAACCAACCACTCATTTTAACCCTAGGCTGTTTTAGTAGCTATGAACATTTTGCAATTTAGGCTTCTAACACTTTTTATTCAATGTGAACATAAAAAAGCAAACAATAAACCACAAACCTTTTCCCAGTTTCTCTGTCTCAATCTCACACAGAAGGTGGTTTAAGTAAGCAGTCACAGCGGGAACAACACTAGCTGGAGCAATGGGCCTGAAAAATAAATAATAAACTTGATTACAGTAGATCCTTACAATAAAAAAGAATTAAATCAGCAATGCATGGAGGAAGCAAGGGTCACCCGTTCACAGCATCAGTCCAGGCTAGATTGTTTTGACTTCCCATATCGACATCCAAATAAATTTGATTATTTCCTATTTGGTTACCACTGTTTTTTAAAGATGTTTAGGTTACAGTTGATGTGGAGAGGAAACACTCTAAACTACCAATGAACCAAAGAACGCATCAACTTCCCTAACTGTCCCTGTCTGCAAAAACATCTTTAAAAAAGACATTGTGAATGAGCCATTAGGTAGGTATGTAGGGGTGTGTGTGTTTGTGACCTGAGGTGTGGCAGAAGCACCAGGGCGGCCCAAGGCAGTGACAGATCCGAGATGGAATGGTCCTGCTCCTCAGGAAATTGGATCAGCGACAGCACCATCTCTGGCACCGCAGGCTGCTCTGATATTGCATTGCTGGCCTCACCTGCCTCCTTACTGCTGAACCCTCTGCTGGAGGAGGAAAACATATTTACATCCTGGACAGTAATGCATTCAAATATAAATAGAGAGGGGATCCAGGATAACTGCAGAAATAAGACAACCAAATACTTATTTGGGCTGAATAAGTTTGATGTTCATATGCGTATCCTACAGTTTCTCACCCTGTGGTCTGTCCGGTGAAGAGCAGCGGGTAGGTTTCAAAGGCCATGGAGCCATCTGTGGGGGGCGGGGCTTTGGCGAGGATCAGACTGACCAGTGCATCCAGGCCACAGTGGCGAGACAGGTGATCGCTGCAGCCAAACAACCCAGCGGTGAAGCGTAACAGGCTGGGGAGGAAGAGCTGGAGGAGGGGGGAGGGAGAGAAAATTAAGTGTCAGAGAGTCCTAGGGAACCAGAAACACACTGCATAAAATACTGCCTAAATCACTCTAGTGACAACTCACCTGTTCAAACTGTTTCATGGTGAACATCTCCTTGGTGAACTCCAGTATCACATCTTGCCCCATTGTGCTGCCAAACACCTTGTAAAGAAGACAGATGTCAGATGAAGGCACACGGACACCTTTCCTCACACATTAATATTCTTTCTGACATCCTGCACATGTGAGAAAAACTCTCAAACATACAGACAGATCTCATTCTTTTGTTTCCGGTTTAGTTCAAACACACACCTTTTGGACCGTCTCCTGGATGAGTGCTTTGGGCAGTGTGACGTTCTCCCCGAGGAGCAGAGAGGAGGTGATTTGGAGGAGCAAACGGGAACAAGAAGCCGACAGAGACGAGCTCTGAATCAGCATCAACACCGTCTGTAGGCGCGAGAAAATAAGACGATGAAAACAGACTTTGATGGGAACAACAGGTTTTTTTGTTTTTGTAGAAATCTCAAAAATTACTGTTCTCCTATTACCTGGCAGACAGCCTCCGGCTTGGTGATCTTTGCTCCATCCTTGTGGGACACCAGGGTGTGGAGAATGAACAGCAGCCTCTCCAGCTGCTGGGCTGCTTCTTGTCCTTTCTTCTCCATAACACCCAGAACCTCCACCACACTGACCTGTACATGGGGACACCCCACCATCAGACACAAGTAACAAAGAAATCCTTGAAGGGTGGAGAAACAACTGATGATTTCTCTATGCCATGCTTTTTTGATCCAAGTGTCTGGGAAAGGGGGTTTTGAATGCTCTGATTGAAAGTAAAACATCTCCCCCACCTGTAAGGACTCCCATAAAACCAGGAAGTGTTGTCTGTCAATGTGATTGGCTGCAGCCTGGGCCATGTGATCCAAAGCGTCCCTAACAGTGTCCCACGGCAGCGAGGCTGCTGGGTTGGTTGAGGGTCCGAGCTTACGCAAAGCTACACGGAGAGCCTTGCCGGATGGGTAAAGAGAAACAAAACATTCAGGATTACTGTGTCTATTATTATACAGCTTCGTTCAGTCCTCAATTCAATAAAATGTACGCATTACAAGGTTTTATTGCTTAGCAACAGACTTCAACGTTATGGATTTTAACTCTACTTAACTGGCACCATATAACTTTGTGCTAAACAACTTTAAAAGGAAAACTCTGTCCATCAATGAGTGGGGATTTTGCGTGTGAAGACCCACTCCTTGGGAAAAGAAACTCACATTTGCAGCGCAGGAGTGAAACATGTTTCGGACTCCTTTGCACATTTCGAACAGCAGCTGACCTGCTCCCTCCGCCTTGTCGGGGTGCTCCTGCAGATCTGAGAACACATGACTCAGCAGGCCATCAAGATCTGGAACCTGTGTGACAAAATGAGACAACAGTGAAAACAAAAGTTACTGTGTAACACAAAAATGTACTATAATACAAAATTGAACTTTAAAGCACAAGAAAAGAAATGCACTAGATCGCGTTTGACATCTGCTCACCTTTCTCATCAGAAAAGAGAAACTCTCTGCTGCAAACTTGCGGATGTGCTCTTTCTTGTGCTCCAACAGTGTGCTGTATAAACTGTGAGGTGAAAAGAAGTAATAATATGTGAGTGATACAACAATCCATCAAGTTATAAACAGATTCACTTGCAAAGCATCCACAGAGTCTGACTCCATCTTATTTTCTCACCTGTAGATGTTGGTCATGTCCTTCACCATGAGCCTCCACAGGTACTTGTAGAGGTAGGAGAGACAGGTGAAAGCCCACTCCAGGACCTCTGTGTCCTTGGTTTCCAGCAGTGTGGTGATCAGAATGAAGAAGTCAGGGAAGTGGGGGTAGAAGTCAGTCTGCAGGTCTCTGGCCAGCTGCACCACCAGACTGCAGAATGGAGAAGAGCAGAAACGGCGCTAGTACATCACCTTTTAAATTCCACAACTACTCCATCCCTCTAGTAACACAAGACAACTTACTCTAGCAGTGGCTGGTAGGCCAGACTGTTCTTGACAGCCAGGTGCATTTTCAGACTCTCCACTATCGACTTCTGATGGAAAACCAGCATGTTGAATGACTGGCTCTGGTTCGAAACCTCTTTCAAAAATGTAGCTGTGAAGGAAAGTCATTTGCTTTATGTTGGCTACAGAACACAGCCCCATTTCCTCAGGTTTAGCAGTACATATGTTAAGCTGTCTTTGTTCCTACAAGTGATAACATAACAAATTATGTGGTATTGATTATATTTTATACATACTGAAATGCTCGGTCAAGTTGAGGTCTCTCCATTTTGTCAGTCCTTCAGAAAAGTATGTTTCTACTTCCTGCGTAAGGGGCAAACAAGTCATTACTAATCACATGCAAACCATATAAACATTGAGAAGCTCACTATATCAATTGGAGGAACCATTAGGTTGCCAAAAACTACTGAGTGTACAAACCTCTGCATAAGATCCAGTCCTGTCAATGCGATGGATGACATCAATGTTAACATTGGCAAGTCTTTCAGCAAACGTGAGAAACTGAAAGAGACACGTCAGAAGACATTATTTTATCTGCTAGAGATAATAACGTTGTTGTATTGGGACTCTATGGCTTTTTGGTCAAATAGCATCTTTTCCATAACTTATTTAACAGTGTCTGTCTAAGTGAATTTAACAATGACCCCCTTGACTTGCTTGGTCATAATTACAAAATAAAATATATGTTTAACAAACTGTTAATACACTAATACGGTTGTGTTTTATCGCCACTATACCCCCTGTGTTAACGTTAGCATCATGCTGCAGCAACTGTGTGCACTCTCACCCTGTACGTGTTCTCAGACTTGTGATACGAAGACTTGGATTTAATCTTCATCTTTGCCTTGTTCCTTGATACGCGACGTTAATTAATTGTATTCCAAAGGTCGTCGTGAGATTTAAACGACTCATTAAAACTACAGTTGGTTTCTTCTTTCGGCTACAACTGTTTACACACACGCCGACAACAGGGAGCAGCCATGCTGAACAATGCATTGTGGGAAATCTTTTACTCCGCGTGGTGGACGAAGAGAAGCGAGGAAACGAGAGAGAGAGAGAGAGAGAGCTATTCTGCCCTCACTTCCGTCTTCGTTTGATTTCCTGCGGCACCGGAGCAATACAGGAAGTGAAACGTCAAGGCTATAGACCCTATAAAATATAGAACTACAGAATCTTTTAATCTGCTCACTCAACAGAGTTGACTGAAAATGCATACACAGTACCCTATCGCTATGATTCAGCCTAAGTGTGCTGGGCCTTGACTTGTTCAAAGCTTTTGACTGCACAGTCTGCAGGCTGCTGACCCCAACTTACGTTGTGACCCCAACATGGCCCCATGCAATTTCTTCTTCTATAATATGTGCATATATATATACATTGCATTTATAATGCTGGCCCTCGCCCTGCAGGTCGGGTCCAGCCAAAAATGTTGGCATTAGATAACCTTGCTTTTCCGTCAGTGTGACTCCGCAAAAAGGATTGATGGGATCAAAATGTAATACCACCTAAGGGCTTAAACACCTGTAGAAAAGACCAAATGTTCTGACAACCCCCCCAGGTCTAACCGGTGGTTCTATTAATTTTTGAATTATTTCTTTGTCTGTTGACTGTACCTGCCTGAATGCCTCTCTCTCTCTGTCCACACACACACAACCCACACCACACACACCACCACACACACACACACCACACCACACACACACACACACACAACACACCACACCCACACACACACCACCCACCACACGAAAATGTTTTGGTCTAAGGCTATCCGCACTTTAAAATTCCTTTGTTTGACGGCATTTTACTACTCAGTCTACCATATTTTCATTGTCTATTTCTTGCGTATTTCTTGCCTTGTTTTCTTGCCTTGTATTTCTTTCGTGCTTACTTGTTTTGTGTTTTATGTTTTGTTTTTTTTTTTTTGCTGTTGCTGCTATGCTGCTACTTGTAACGACAGAATTTCCCCCCGTCGTGGGATAAATAAAGTATAATCTAATCTAATCTAATCTATTGACTATATAAACTATATAACTATATAATTTTTAATCTGTTAATTCAACAGACGGAAAATGCAGACACAGTAACCTATCTCCATGATTCAGCCATGGCCTTCCTTTGAATAAAAAAACTGTATTATGTCCCAAAGACATAAAAAAAAAAAAATCTAATGTCACACATCAAAGGCTCCTGAATGTCAATAAATTATCTCTGACTGGAGCAGCAAATGAAGACATCCCCGTGCTCAGACTTTTAAAAGCGATAGTTACATGTGGCTCAAGATGTGTTCTCGTTGACATCGTAGTGACAGAAGCAGATGTAGCCTAAGTGTGCTGGGGCATGACTTGTTCAGAGATTTTCACTGGACAATCCAGGTATATATATATATGTATTACATGTAGGCTATACTCACTCAGGGACTCCAGTGAATCCAGTTTTGAATTTTAATGCTGGCCCTTGCCCTGCTGGTTGGGTCCAGCCAAAAACGCTGATTAGGATACTGGTTGTCCCAGGTCAGTGTGACCCAGCAAATGGAATCAAAATGTAATACCACCCAAGGGCTTAAACACCTGTAGAAAAGACTGAATGTTCTGACAAGAAAATAGGACTCTGACTGTACCTGCCTGGAATGCTCTCTCTCTGTCACACATGCACACACACACACACACACACACACACACACACACA
>NC_045755.1:4692148-4712137 GCF_008692095.1 Etheostoma spectabile
CACACACACACACACACACACACACACACACACACAAAAGGTTTTGGTCTGTGGTCCTGCTCTCAGCCCAGTGTTGAGTGAGAAGGTTATGTCTAGGACTTCCATTCAACCATAGATGATATGGTTTTCTACTGCGAGTGCAAAACACATGGAGCAGTTTGAACAACTTTCTGAAAAGTTTTACTAGTTTGGGTCTGACTTCCACCAAAATGTCAGGGCACTCCCTGGTCACTGGCTCCTTTGTGGTAGCAGACTATGTGGTGTTTGCTGTCATGCTCCTGGTCTCGGCTGCCGTCGGAGTCTACTATGCCTGGGCAGACAGGGGCCAGCAAAGCTCGGGGGACTTCCTAATGGGGGGTCGAAGACTGACTGCCCTGCCTGTCTCCCTTTCCCTGACCGCCAGCTTCATGTCAGCCATCACAGTGCTGTCCAACCCAGCCGAGGTAAGATACAGAATATTCCCAAGGGACAAATTAAAAAAAAAAATCTCATTTTGTGACAGCATGTCTTTTTTAGTGCAAGAAAACTTTTTTAGTGGGTTTAGATTCCTCACTTTCCCATTGCAGTTTTTCCTGATATTCCTAGATGAATTAGAACGGTCGAGACAATAAGACATACTGCACATGTACATTAATGAGGTGTTGGTTGTTCATCATCCCACTAATGCAATTTTAAAGGGTAACTCATGGATACAGAATTGCAAATTATTCTTAGAACAAAATGGGAAACATTTAAGTCTTTCAAGTATTCTTAGATAACTTTTTAAAAATCATGGAAAACATACTAATTTATATTGTTATTGTCTGTAGGTATACCGCTATGGAGCCAACATAGGATTTTATGGTCTGGCTTACGTCATGACGATGGTGATCACATCTGAGGTCTTTCTCCCAGTCTTTTACAGGCTGGCCATCACCAGCACATATGAGGTGAGTGTGCTTTTGGTTTTTAGATTAGCGCGTGTATGGCTATTCTCTTCTGTTCTATTCACTAAGTCATGATGAAATATGTCAAAGGATTTGTTTGCATGTAAAAGACATGAGAAACTGACCAAGATATTGGACAGGTAGTGGTAAAGCACAATACACAATTCTACCAGTGAAAGGACAAAGTGCATTTTTTGTTAGGATTCTTTGTCAGTTTTCTGGTTTCTGTCTTACAGTATTGTAATTTTTGGGGCAACAAGTCAAGGTGATATAGAAGTGGTCCAGGAGTGGACATAAACAATGGTGGACATGGATAGTGAAAGTCAACTCAAGCATTGCTTGAAAGATCTAAAGTAAGGGGGAGTAAAATGAGTCATTACTTTTGAATAAAGCAGGGCCAGTGGTCAATTTGTGATAGCAGAGCATGATAACTTCTTGAATTCTCTTGTCAAAAATGTCCACTTTGTCTTTCCGTTACTGACCTTATGCATTGTCTGCTCTTTTCTGTGTTTGCTAAGTATTTGGAGCTGCGTTTCAGCAGAGCGACCCGTCTACTGGGAACTGTGCTCTTCATTGTTCAGACAGTGAGTAAGAAGTTAGTCACCACGTAATGACAGGGCTTTGACCTCCGTGCTTTACTCATTTGTGTCTGTATTATTTCTCTCACAGATCCTCTACACTGGAATCGTCATTTATGCTCCGGCTCTTGCTTTACACCAAGGTATGCTGTTTTGAATCTGCTTGGAATTGGAATCATGAAACATTCCTGCATGAGGGCACTTAAAGCTGCTTGGTTTTGCTGCATTAAGTATGTCTGAACACCCCCCCCCCCCCCCCCCCCCCCCCCCCCCCCCCCCCCCCCCTTTTCTCTGCAGTCACTGGGATGGATCTATGGAGTGCAGTTTTTTCCACAGGCGTGGTCTGTACCTTTTACTGCACTATGGTAGGTAACTCAAAGCGTTGTGTTGTGCACAAAATTAAAACGTAATAAACTTCTCAGATTTTATGGCAGACGTTTTCCCTATTCCAGGATTATAATATACAGTAAACAGGACACCTGTTTGTGGTCTGCATTGTTACAGGGTGGTCTGAAGGCAGTGGTGTGGACCGATGTGTTTCAGGTAGGGCTCTGGATGGAAAAAACAACCACGAATCTGTCAGATCTGACCAAGGCTGGGATTACTGTGCATGTGTCATAGCAATTTGTGGTTGCTGGTGACGGCCGTGTTTACCAGCAGCTGTATTCCAGCATAGCTCATCTTTTGGATTAAGGCATTACAGTTAATATTTTATCCATGAACACTATTTTAAGAACTAGGGTGAAAAAACCAAGGAAGAAGCAAGCTAAAATGATGAAAATGTTCCCCTCCAGCTTGGCGTCATGTTTGCAGGCTTCCTGTCTGTCATAATCAGGTCCGTGGTCGTCCAAGGTGGCGTCCTCCCCATCATTTCGGATTCAGAACAGGGAGGGAGACTCAACTTTTGGGAGTGAGTACGTTTTTAAAACATTCAGTTGAACAGCTCTATTTAAAGGTGTGAATAGATCAAACATTAAACAAAAGAGATACAGGAAGCACAGTAATTTTCAAACCGAGAAACATGTATGAGCAACAATCTGTCCCTCTCTATGGTGCTGAAAGTTCTCGCAACAACTGAAACACTTTTAACTTTATTTTTCACTGACATTCAAATTGCCTTCTTTTTCTGTTTCACCTAGCTTTGACACAAACCCTCTGAGGAGACACACTTTTTGGACCATAACCATTGGAGGGACATTTGTCTGGGTCAGTATCTATGGGATCAACCAGGCCCAGGTTCAGAGATACATCTCCTGCAAGAGCATCACTCATGCCAGATTGTGAGTTCTAATTTACACAAAGAGACATTTACAGTGACACGCAATACATCTTGGCCATACTGGCTCCTTTCATTGTCTGTTGGTATATTATTTCATATATCTGTAGGGGACAATATCAATAAACCTCAAGCGTACCACTACTCATTCATCAAACACACAGGGAGTAGTGCACTGTAGAAGAGTTAAAGAAAGTGTATACTGTACATGTTTTTGTGTGTTTTTGCTCCCCAATGTGTGATTCTTCCTTATTCCAGATCTCTGTACATCAATCTGCTCGGCATGTGGGCCATCTTGCTATGCTCAGTGTTTGCAGGAATGGGCCTCTTCTCAATCTATAAGAACTGCGACCCATGGACAGCTGGACGGGTTAATGCTCCAGACCAGGTGTATATTTATATATATATATATATATATATATATATATATATATATATTCTGTATGTATGCACTGTGAGACTCTCCTGATCATGTTTATTCAGTGTCACCCTTCCTTTGTAGTTGATGCCCTATTTGGTGATGGACATCCTGGGAGACTATCCTGGCCTTCCTGGACTATTTGTTGCTGCTGCGTATAGTGGATCTCTCAGGTTAATGCAGTTCTTAATGTTAAAGTTATTTCACCCAACAGATCCAAATCACACATGGAGAATTTGTCGGATTCCCCCCATACTTGATTTAATTTCTCTGATGTCAACTCATGTATTGTACTAAAAAATTGATATGTAAAGTATTTGTGCGATTGTTCTTCTTTGACTGAAGTGTGTGATTTTGATGCTAAATTAACCCCAGCACAGTGTCATCCAGCATTAACGCACTGGCTGCAGTGACAGTGGAGGACCTGATCAAACCGTACACTAACATATCTGAGAAACATCTGTCCTGGATGGCAAAAGGACTGAGTGAGTGGATAGTCCTCATGTCCTGTGTTTGAGTCCTCTGTTAGGTGGTTATTGAGGATTAAATCTCCTATCTTCCTTCATGTTATTTGCAGGTCTCATATATGGGGTTTTATGCATTGGAATGGCTGGACTGGCTTCACTCATGGGAGGCATCTTGCAGGTAGAGTGGATCTGTTTGGTAGACCTTAAAAAATGAGAGACTCTGTCTGGGCTTTTTATGATTTATTATAGGAATGAAACCTGCAAATTAATGTGCTTCTTTATACAGGCAGCCATCAGTATATTTGGCATCATTGGAGGTCCTTTACTTGCTGTGTTTACATTGGGTATCCTCTGTCCATTTGCCAACTCCAAAGTAAGCCGGTCCTCATTTAACCGTAGTTTTTTTGTTGTTATTGTGATTCCAGTTTCACAAGCTAATATTAAAAAGGAACATCAATCCAGAGATAATGACTTACCTTATAAATTACCACTTATAAATGCTTCTTCGAAAAGGACATTTGACTATTTCCTGTGAATAGGGAGCATTGTCAGGTCTCGTGTCGGGGTTGGGAGTGGCACTGTGGGTGGGCATCGGAGCCCAGATATACCCCCCACCCCCTGAGATGAGCCGACCTCTGTCACTGACCACTGAGGGCTGTAACCTCACTACGACAGACAGATTCAACTGGACCTCGACTGCTCTACCAACACAGCCACTCTCCATCAGCACAGCCCTGGTACATAGCATTGATGGCAAGTAAGTGTTTAACTGGCTGGGATTGATTGTTGATTGGTTATTATTTGCCATATTTAGTGTCTGCAGTTGAGCTAAGGGTAATGCCTGCCTAAGAACGTAGTGATAGTACGATTTAAGTGCAAGATATCACTCCTTCTACACTATTTTCTCCCACCTCCAGGCCTCTGCTGGCAGATAACTGGTACTCTCTGTCGTACCTTTACTTCAGTCCTATTGGGACCATCATAGCTATCAGTGTGGGACTGTTAGTCAGCCTGTTTACAGGTAAATAACATATATTTTGTTGCATAATTTACATATAAAAAGTAGTTCTTGATGTGCTCGTGTGTGTTCTTAATGTGCATTTCAGGAGGCTGTAAGTTGAAGGTGGAATCAAAGCTTACATTAATGAAAGAAGACACAACTCTTTATCACCTGTTCCAAGTTTGCAAAGACAGAGTAAGTGCTGCAGCAGTGAAACAATATCACATGCTATCAACTTTGAACAGCTGCTGACTTTCTGCTTTGTGCTCTTTTCTTTTTTTTGAGGTCATGAGACGAACAGGAAAGCTTGACCTGACAAGGGACAGAGGAAAGAGAACTGGCAGCACTAATCCTGCTTTCTGTGACGTAGAGCTAAACACAACAAAAAGCAGCATTGCCTCATGAAATGCAGCTGTTTGTTACATTATTACTGATATAATACAAGAGATGCCAATAAAGGAGTTGAAATACAGAAAAAAAGTCTGTGTGGAGTTTCCGTGTGTTTGCGTATGTATCCAAAGGCATTCAATACATTTGAACCAATGTTTACAAATGCATGCTTAAATACAGAATAATTTTTATTCAAGATTTAGAAAATAAATGGTATCAAGGCTGGTTCACTGATATTTACTATTATTTCACAGCAGGCATGAAGCATAAAAGCATAGATACATATACACTCACCGGCCACTTTATTAGGTACCCCATGCTAGTAACCGGTTGGACCCCCTTTTGCCTTCAGAACTGCCTCAATTCTTCGTGGCCTAAATCAACAAGGTGCTGGAAGCATTCTCAGGGAGTTTGGTCCATATGACATGATGGCATCCACAGTTGCGCAGATTTGTCGGCTGCACATCCTGATGCGAATCTCCCGTTCCACCACATCCCAAAGATGCTCTATTGGATTGAGATCTGGTGACTGTGGAGGCCATTCGAGTACAGCGAACTCATTGTCATGTTCAAGAAACCAGTCTGTGATGGTTCCAGCTTTATGAGATGGCGCATTATCCTGCTGAAAGTAGCCATCAGAAGTTGGGTACATTATGGTCATAAGGGAGGGACATGGTCCGCAACAATACTCAGGTAGGCTGTGGCGTTGCAACGATGCTCAATTGGTACCAAGGGGCCCAAGAGTGCCAGAAAATATTCCCCACACCATGACACCAACACCACCCGCCTGAACCGTGATACAAGGCGGATGGATCCATGTTCATGTTGTAGACGCCAAATTCTGACCCTACCATCCGACTGTCGCAGCAGAAATCGAGACTCATCAGACCAGGCAAGTTTTTCCAATCTTTATTGTCCAATTTCGATGAGCTTGTGCAAATTGTAGTCTCAGGTTCCTGTTCTTAGCTGAAAGGAGTGGCACCCGATGTGGTCTTCTGCTGCTGTAGCCCATCTGCTCAAAGTGGACGTACTGTGCGTCAGAGATGCTCTTCTGCCCACCTTGGTTGTAACGGGTGGTATTTGAGTCACTGTTGCCTTCTATCAGCTCGAACCAGTCTGGCCATTCTCCTCTGACCTCTGGCATCAACAAGGCATTTCCGCCACAGAACTGCCGCTCACTGGATGTTTTTCTTTTTCGGACCATTCTCTGTAAACCCTAGAGATGGTTGTGCGTGAAAATCCCAGTAGATTAGCAGTTTCTGAAATACTCAGACCAGCCCTTCTGGACCAACAATCATGCACGTTCAAGTCACTCAAATCACCTTTTTCCCCATACTGATGCTCGGTTTGAACTGCAGGAGATTCTCTTGACCATGTTTACATGCCTAAATGCACTGAGTTGCCGCCATGTGATTGGCTGCTTAGAAATTAAGTGTGTTACGAGAGTGGGACAGGTGTACCTAATAAAGTGGCCGGTGAGTGTATAAAAAAGCTCAAAAAATACACAGCAAATGACAGTATGGCATACAGTAGATAAAATATCATCAAGAAAGACATATCATCACCGTATCGTCAACAACAAGCTACAGACACAGTGTGTACTGTTACTGTCACCCTGCATTGTCATCATCATCATCACTTGTGTGAAAATAATCACTTCCTAACAGGTCACTTTGTTTCTGATCCAGCCTGCTGAATGATGTTTTTTTTATTTAAACAATAACCTTTCTAAAGGTGTTTAAACGTGTTTCACCAGTTGAATGCTTTCTGTTACAAATTAGTTTTTATATGAACCTTAATAGATTAGATTAGATTAGATTATACTTTATTTATCCCACGACGGGGAAATTCTGTCGTTACAAGTAGCAGCATAGCAGCAACAGCAAAAACACGAAAAAAAACAATAACACACAAACAAGTAAGCACGAAAGAATACCAGGCAGAATACAAGGCAAGAAACAGGCAGAATGACTAATAATGTTGTAGCTGAGTAAGTAAAATGCCGTAAACAAAAGGATTTTAAGTGCGGTTCCATGAAAGAGAAAACAATATTGCGGTGTAAGTGACGTTAAAAATTAAGTTAAGTTGAATGTGTAATTAGAGAAAAGAGCAAGAGTCGGTAGCAAATTTTAAATTATATTAACCTGAGACCTAAATATTGAAAAGTAAGTACTTGTAATAAAATAATAAATACCAATATAAAGATAAACAGAAAGTGTGTGATGTAGAGGGAGAAAAACAGGAACAGAAACTACAACACTATCAGGTAGAGCAGGTGTGTAGAGTCTGACAAGCGGCGGGATGAAGGACCTGCGGTACCTCTCTTCTTACACCGTGGGTGATCAGTCTGCTGCTGAAGGAGCTGCTCCGGGACCCACAGTGTCATGTAGGGGTGAGAGGTGTTGTCCATGATGGATGTCAGCTGGCTAACATCCTCCTCTCCCCTACTTCCTCTATGGGGTCCAGAGGACAGTCCAGGACAGAGCTCGCTCTCCGGATCAGTCTATTGAGTCTGTCCTGTCCGGTCGAGCTGCCCCCCTCCGCAGACCACCAGCGTAGAGGATGGCAGAGGCCACCACAGAGTCATAGAAGGTCCTGAGGAGAGTCTACACATTCAAAGGACCTGAGTCTCTCACGCAGATGGAGGCGACTCTGGCCCTTCTTGGAGAGTGCTGGGTGTTATCAGTCCAGTTCACGTTTATGTTTAGGTGAACACCCAGGAATTTGTAGCTCTCCACTACATCAATGTCCAATCCCTGGATGCTCACCGGTGAGAAGGGGGAGGTTTCCTCCTGAAGTCGACTATCATCTCCTTTGTCTTGCTGGTGTTAAGCTGAAGCTGGTTGAGCTCACACCAGCTGACAAAGTCCTTGAAAACCGACCTGTATTCCGTCGTTCCCCTCAGAGACACAACCAACAACGGCTGTGTCATCAGGAAACTTCGGATGTGGCAGTGGGTGGTGTTGTGTGTGAAGTCGAGGGTGTAGAGGGGTGAAAGGAAGGGGGAGAGCACCGTACCCTGAGGGGCACCTGTGCTGCAGTGCACCACGTCAGACACACAGTGATGGAGCCTCACATACTGTGGTCTGTGGGGGAGGTAGTCCGTATCCATGCAGCCAGATGTTGGTCCACCTCCGGCAATTCCATCTTCACTCTGAGGAGCGAAGGCTGGATGGGTGTAAAAGCACGGAGAAGTCGAAGAACATGACTTCACAGTGCTCCCGCTGTCCTCCAGGTGAGCAGCGATCTGTGCAGCAGGTAGATCACTGCGTCGTCCACTCCAATCCCAGGTGGTAAGCAAACTGCGGGGGTCCAGCTGTGTGCCACCAGGGGTCGCAGGGGACGCAGGATGATCCTCTCCATGGTCTCATCAGGTGAGAAGTCAGGGCAACAGGCCTGAAGTGGTTTGGCTCCTTGGGTCGCGGTGACTTTGGTACCGGACCACACAGGAGGTCTTCCACAGGGCTGGGACCCTCCAGGCTCAGGCTCAGGTTGAATAAGTGCCTGAAACACCACAGAGCTGGTCAGCCACAGTCCCTGAGGAGACTTGGGCTGATGCCGTCGGCCGGGGCCTTCCTGCCTTGAGCTTTTCAGTTGACTTCTCACCTGATCGTCGTTATGGAGAAGTGGGTGGAGGATGACTGGGGTGTGTGGATGGTAGGAGGTGAGGGTCTCAGGGAGGGGGAGAGGGGGGTGAACTGATGAGCGGGGAGAGGGGGAGGAGCGGGCTGGTGGGTTCATTGCTGATGCGGGTCGTTGAGGTGGCAGGCTGAGGAGGGGAGGGGGGGAGGAGGAGAAGGCCAGGGGAGGTGTGAAAGAGGGGGCTGGGGGTGTGAAGAGGGAGGCGAGGAGGCGAGTCAAATCTGTT
The DNA here is from genome assembly GCF_008692095.1 of Etheostoma spectabile. Classification (NCBI taxonomy): domain Eukaryota; kingdom Metazoa; phylum Chordata; class Actinopteri; order Perciformes; family Percidae; genus Etheostoma; species Etheostoma spectabile. Next base: position 4,701,072 of record NC_045755.1, read on the forward strand.
AAAAAACAGATTCAGCTCATCGCCCAGTCCTTGTCTCCTCCGGCTTGGCTTCTTCACAGCTTGCCGTGGCCGGAGTGTTCTGCAGCCCTCTCAGACGTCCCTAGCATTGTTCTGCTCCAAACTCTTTCTAATTCCTCCCGTAGAGACCTTCCCCCTCCTGATCCTGAGTCTGAGTTCCTTCTGGACTCTGCGCAGCTCCTCTCTCTTTAGTATTATAATCATTACTTGCTAACTGAAACAGGTCTGTAGGCCAATCTTCATGGACTGGCTCATATGATTTGATGCACAATAACACCCTAACAGCCTTTTATATTGTATATTTTATGTCCCTGCCAAGTCTCTGGAGCAGAGCAACTGTGCTCCTTATTATCCTGACAGTCAGTACATGTAAGAAGCCAGTCAGCACATGACAGCGCTCTGGCCGCTGTCTGTAATATTTCTGTCTGTCACAGATCCTCTACACTGGAATCATCCTTCTTCCTCAGCCCTTGCTTAAAACCAGGGTAAGCTGATATCAGTCAAGTAAACATCACTACACGAGGACGCTTGGATTTCTCAGTTAAGTGACTACTGTCTGATGTAACCAACTGTTGCTTTCAACAGTAACTGGTATAGATTTGAGAGGTGCAGTCATTTGAATGTATTTTTAATACATTTTACTGCACTGTGTTAAGTTTAAGACAAAGATGCCATATACACATATATTACTTTACAAGGGTTTTGCTTACAATATATGGATTTAAAAAGCAAATACCCAAACTGATGCATCTATATACAATAGACACAGCAGCTGTAGGCCACCACAGCAAGAAGCATTATCACTACTGACAGGAGATGTGAGAAATCATTACATTTTAACCCAAAGTTGTTTATGTTTTAGAATAATATTGTTGTTTAGGTGCAACACACTGGTCTACTTTAAACCAAACTTAACACCAAAATGATGGCAGATGTGGTAACCAAATCCAAATGATGCGTCTATGTGTCAGTTGGTAGGTAATTTACCTAGATATATCCTCCCCCCTCCTGTAATGAGGCGACTTCTGTCACGGCTCTAGGTGGTCACCACAGAAAGCCTCGGCCAAACCACAGCCCCAGGACAGAAACGTGATGACAAGTAAGTGTATGGCTGTTTGTAATGGATTGACTCATACATTGTTGCTGTGAGAGAAAGTGTATATCAGAGCAACAACAAAAAAAGACTACTGATCTGACATTACTTTAAATCGTTACTTAAGATTGTGACATCAAGTCAGCATTGTGCATCCTTTCTATCCAGGGTTTAATATTACACTTCAACGTCTTGGCTCATCGAAACTATAAAATATAATCTAGGCACTCAGTTAAGTCAATTTGATTATTATCAGACAATTCATGATTGCTGTTTGTTTTGCCATATCATTCGCCATAAATGAGCCTATTCAGTTTTTTAAAAAAAAGTCAAAATGACAACATACGGAAAAATTTGGGGTTTGCATCTGAACAGATTTTCTTATTTTCCTATATTTAGAAATACTTTCTACCACCTCATAACATTTTCAAAGTAGTCTGAGATGTTTAAATCTTGCAGTTCCAGGGGGATTTTTAACAATATTTCTTAATACAAAAGATCAAATATTTTTAGGATACATTCTCATACAAGCAATGGCAGCAAAATAAGTTAAACTGAGGAAGAACACTGCTGTGACGCATTTATTACACTAGACATTACAGTTTGTTTTCTATCTAACATTGTTCATACATAGACATGCACACAACATATTTACAAATATATACACTGAAAATACATTGTACAGTATGATTCAGTTAGTCTAACACCTAGGCTTCCTGACTGTTTTAGAGGAAAACCTATGATATTAACATATATACAGTATTGATTTAGAACAATGGCCTTAAAAGTTACAACTTGGGTATAAAAAAATATAGCACATTCTGTTACAGCTTCATTATTATCACTTTCTGGCACTTCCTATAGATGTATTGTCTATTTCCCTTCTGACACAAGCATAGTTCATATTTATATAAAGGCAATTGTTGGGTCATTTCTTTAGAGTAATATGTACTGAATCTCATTAATGCTACAAAATAGAATACATTAAATATTAACACATTGACTGTACTCTCCTTTCACCCTGAAGGAGAATTGTGTGATTATTTTTTGGGTTCGTAATACTTCTTCATGACTTGATATTTCCTGAGGAAACACATAGCTTCCAGTTCCTTGATGAGACAGTTGCCACGGGCTACCAGCTTTAGGATCTTATCAGGGTCTGTCACGTCTTTATTCTTCATGAAAGCTGACTTCAGGCGCTGTTTGAAATAAGCTGATCCCTGGGGGTAGTCACGGCCAAGATACAGCAGCTTTTGGACGAGGATTGGAAACACATTTAACTAACAGGACACAACCGAACCTTGTGTGTATGTGCACGTGCCATAGACAGATAATTCACTTACAGTTCTGTAAAGTTTGATAACCTGACCCCTGAGAGGGTTGGCCATGTCAGAAACCAGGTGGCCTCTCACACTCCTGAAACGAAAAAAACAACATAAAAAACATAAAAAAGAAACTGTGAGATGTCAATGACAGCAGAGACGGAAGCATTTGGTGGGCGTGAAGGAGTGACAGAAGACACTCAAACAATACAATTAGCCAAAACCCTAAAGACCAAATAGTTAGCTAGCTAGCTAGCTAGCTAGCTTGTTAGTTAGCACGTAGCTAACACACAAGTAAACGTTAGCCTAACGTACTACATTCATCACGACCAACCATTTTAAACAGTGCTATCATATTTACTCTTGTTCTTCTGTTGGTGGAGTTACTCAAACGGTACAACAACGAAAACACGAATCCTTTTCTTTCTCTTAAGTGACAGCACAGTGTATGGATGCACTGAACAGAGACCGCTGGACACAGCCGTATGTTGTTTAGTTATGTCGCAAATAAAAACAGATAACCACGCATGCGCATTCATTTCTATGGTTACTTGGACGCTACAGAGCTTTTTTGTTTCAGCATGGTGAGTTTTTACAATGTTTTTCGACTAAATTACCTCTGTCTGGCCTTAGATCTTGTCATATTCAAATGCTTAAACCGCAGGGGTCAACACTAACTATAGTATTGTTTCAAAACCTAGAAAGTAAGGGTAAAAAGACAACCTAATAACTGTAACTAGGTTAAGTTACACTGCGTAGCTTTCAAGTTAGCATGAAGAACGCTTAATTTCCATGCTTTTTTTCATTTTCCATCTAAATTTTCCCCCTGTGCTTTGAGTTCATGTTTCAAACCTTTGTTAACTTTCTCTCTATGTTTTCTCCTGTGAATGATAGCCACCCAAGAAAGGAAAGGTATGAGCAAAAGTCAGTCAGCACATTTACAATAATTGTTCATTAGTCTGATTACCATAGACATAGGTAATAGGCTAGTATATAGAATATGTGTACACCATCCTAATCCTACAGTAATTGTCACCATCACACTTGTTCCGTCACTGTATGTATAGCCACCCTTCCACTAATGTGCCCTTTTCCAACTTCACATGTAGAAGCGAGCTTTCCATCCCTGTTAAACACTGATTTGTATTTGTGCTGGTTCCAAGTCATCAAAGGGAGGTAAGCTGAACAAGGCCCAGAAGGCCAAGAAGCAGCAAGAGGAGGAGGAAAGAAGACTGCAAGAGGAAGGTAAGCCTGTCTCTATTCATCTAGAGTGGGCACAATTAGGATCTACTCTGTTTTGAGCTTCTACCAATTACTGTTTAGAAATAAAAGAGAGATCCCTGCAGTGTGACATACGCGTTGAGTTACCGTTCATACACATTATATGTGCTTTTGCTTTATAGAGGAAGCACGGCTGCAAGCGGAAAAGGAAGAGAAGGAAAAATTGGAAAGAGAGAAAAAGGAGAAGGAGCAGGAAAGGCTTGAGTTAAAGGTAAGACGCCCCTACGGAATATAATTACCATGTTATTTATGTCCAATGGCTGTAATAGACATTATTACATAATTCTTTTCCCTTCTTAAACAAACTCTTCTAATTGTAAGAAAAGGACTGCAAACACTAAAAATTAGACAAATCTTTATGGAAATGTATGTGCATGCTGCTGCTTTGCTGTGATCGTGGGTGTCTTTTGCTGACAGGACCAAGCACGCAGAGAAGATGAGTTGAATGAACTCCGCCATCTACTGGAGGAGATTCATACTGCGGTGACCACATTGAAAACTGATGCTGTGGAAACCGCCAAGGTGTGTGAGAGAAAGACTTAACATAACCAATAAAAGTGAATTGCGATGTCTGACACCTAAATTGTTACCAATGATCATTTCCCCCTGAGCAAACAATGCAACAATATGTTTTGTTTTAACATGCAGACACCAGTATGGAAAAAAAGCTATAATGTTGATACAGAAATGACTTTTTTTTTACCTGTATCTAGACTAAATAGATCCAATATAATATACTCAATACAACAAATTATTATGGCTGATATTAACATACATGATGTTGTTTGTGACCAGTGGGAGAGATACATGCGGTGTGATGGCATCCCAGACCCAGCAGTACAACAGGATCTTAACACATATATCAGCCTATGGAGAGATGACCCAGAGGTCAACATCACACTCGTGCTCAAACAATGTCACCTCACTCTACAGGTCTGTACGTAGATGTGTACATGTCATGCACTTAGTTGATTAATCAATGTGGAGTAAATCAACTCCAGCTTTAATGATCAGTTATTTTTTATTAGCTATAAACACCAAATATGTGCTGGTTACAGCTTTCCAAGGGGAAACATGCTTGCTATTATGTATTTCATTCTGCCTATTAGAAATATGACTTGTATGGGTTTTCAGCTCTTTATCAAACAAGAGGCAAATAATTAAAGAAAGGAAAAACACAATCTGTAATCAGATTTTTTTTTTTCCTTGCTCCACAAGCACAATAGATATAGAGAAATAGAAGATGCAGACTTTGTTTGTGCTGATTGACATGTGAGTGTTTGTCCCTTTAAATGTGAAGTAGATAAGATGTAAGTGTCTTTTATTTAGTTGTCATTAAGATTCAATTGTTTCCATAAATTGCTAATTTTATTTTATCAATAAGAAACTGACTTTCCCTTATAACAATAATTAAACTCTCCATTTGTGTCCAGAGTGATGTACAATCCTGAGAGTATGCATTTTTTTAAATTGTCACAACATTAATAATATGTTCTGTCTACTGAGCAACTGTATCCAGAGCCACTGATTGAAAAACTGTGGCTGATTGCAATTAACACCATTACTATCGTTCCTAATTCCTGAAACAAGGCATTAAACAATTGTTAATAAATACATAAATGTGGTCCCTTACAGCTGATGGAGGAGTTGGAGGATCTGCTCAGAGATGTTACAGATCCACAAGAGTGCTACAAGTACCAGGAGGGCCTCATTAACTTGCAGGAGCTATACCACTCTAAACTCCTCCTCACCACTGAGGAGATCCTCAAGGTACACGGATCCTAGTTTTACCTGTGCTCACATATTGTGACGGACTTTGTGGACAATGTGAAAGCAGCTATATAATAAAAGTGATGTATTTTTGTGTGCGCGGGTTATTTTTAGTATTTTCCGAGGTTCTTGGCATGACGTGCAAACGCTGTGTGCAGTGGCCCTTTGGAAGCATTGTTTTTTGTTTGTGTCTCCCTTGTCATAGAGGGCCAGTATGAACATCGACACTGAGACAGGCAACATGCAGACTGTGTTTAAAGATGTCAATGTTACACTTTGTCTCTGGGCCAACCTCAAAAAGAATCCAAGGTTTGTAGAGGGTGCTGCCACAAATAGATTTTTTGACAAAAATGGGATCACAAAAGTAAGTGTGGTTAGTAACTATTGTTGGCTTAAATGTTAAACTCTTGCCCGGTGGCCCTCACAGTTTACAACACAATATTTGGAACATTCAAATTCTGTGCATGTGTTTAAGATTTCTTTTTTTTCCTTCTAACGGGTCCATTCAGGTTTAGAGTTTTAAACTTTGGGGAGGCTGGCCTGGGCTTTGAGCTTCCCAAACAGCTAGCTGTGAGCCATATCGCTGTACGGTTGCTCCACACACGTTATGACCACCTGTCCTTGCTGGCCAGGATGGCTCACAAGATAATCCACACACCCAGCCTCAGGTACTTATCTGATAGTGCTCTCAACGTTTCTAATACAGAGATTCCTACTATGAGTTACAGTTATAACAAGTCTTGTCTTTTCTTATCTGTTTGGTCCCAGGTCTCTTGCAGGCGGTGAGGAGGTTCCAGCAGACATAGATCTACCTGAGCAGGGGGAGACAAAAAGAACGGGGGAGGTGAAGGAAGACATTGAGACCCAGCAGCAGCGAGTGGACGAGGAGGTGCAGTCCATCCAAGGGTCTGATGGGAAAAAGGTAAAACAAAAGAACGAGTTTCTGGCCTAGGCTACAACATTCAATGTGATGTTTGGATTCTGACTATGTATGTATCTCACAGAGTGCAGCCAGCCTACAGTCTAGAAGAAACAGTGCCCAGTCGGCAGAAGGCAGAGTGAGCCAGATACAGACACAGATGGAGGCACTCAGCGGTAAGACGCCCAGCAAGACACTTCCCGACACTCCTAAAAGAATGCCCCATCACACAGGGTGTAAACCTACTGTCACTTAAAATGACTGACATATCTTTTCATACATGGACGAGCACATCTCAAGTTTCTAATGTTTTTTTTTAACGTAGATTAAAATGTGTCTACACAAATAATTGTTTATCAAAAATTTGATTAATTCAATGATTCTTTTTTTTTTTTTTCTCTCTTCAGCTGAGGGGGACTTGACGTGTCCCACAGTGCAGCTGACAAAGATGGACCGCAGTGAGTGTGCCCAGGTTGTGGACTTAATGCAGCACACACCTCTGGGTGGGGTCTTCTACTGTGACGTGTTTCACCTCCCGCCACAAGCCCACCAGGTCAATGGCTGGGAAATTAGACAGGTAAATAGAAAAGGGTTTCAGTGTTTGCAGCTTCCACCAGGCCCTGCAGCTAAAGTTGACCTCACCTTCATATACGACTAATGTTTCTAGCTGTTGGACGAAGGGCTTCAGGTGTTCCCGTATCCTATGGAAAAGTCCAACTTAGATGACAACAAAGCTCTCACCTGCCCTCCTGTCGGTGTGTCTGTGACACTGCCGGACTCGGTTGCCTTCCTGGAAACTCCTCAAGTGGCTTGCTGGGATGCTGGAGGTAGGACAGGCAGCTATATAATGCTCTCAGAAGCATTGTTTTGATTAAATAGGGGTACACGTACATGTTTTTTAATATTTCAAAAGGGGTACATTATTGACAAATTGTTTGAGAGCCACTGTTCCACAGCAGAGAAAGGTGGACAAAATGTCATGGACTTTGATCATGTTTTTTTTTTTTTTTAACAGTGAAGCAGTGGAGGATGGACAGTATCACTGACTTGTCTTATGAGGAAGAAGAGGCCAAAATCTCCTTCAAGATGGACTCATTCCAGCCCTTTGTGCTGATGCAGGAAACGTATGCCAACCTTCCCTTCCTGAGTTGGGAGCTTAGGCCATTGGGCCAAGATGCAGCTCTTTTCACCGTCAACGGGGCACTCATTGACCTCAGTATCACGATCCAGGTAAGAGACTGGAAAGTACTGTACGCACATGACAGAAGAATAAATCGGGCGATGAAGCTTGACTGTTTTCATTTTTGTTTGTGCCTATTCGGCTAACAGGGTAATCAGTGTATGTTGCAGTTGGAGCAAGAGAGAGGTCTCTCTCACCTCATAGGGAAGTGGATGAGTGGCCCCATTCTGCAGAGAGCCATGCTCAAAGCAGGGATCAACATCTTTGTCAATGAGTACACCGACAAATACGTCATCCCTTGCGGCAAGGTCTGCAACCTTTACTTGATGACTTTGAGAATAGTAGAACAAAATACTAGATTTAAACCAGGTATAGCTTTAACAATTCTGTGTTGAATACAGTGTTGCAGCATAGTGTCCAGCATGCTACAAATCACTGCAAAAGTGACAGGAAGTGGGAGGTGACATGTAATCTGTGCTAAAGGTTATGTTTACCATGTTCATTATTTTAGTTTGTTAGCATGCTAACATTTGCTATGCTGAGGTTGATGGGAATGTTATGCAAGCATTTGGTCATAAAATACATTTTGGAGAAATAATACCTTTGGCCTAATGGTGGTGCTAAATGAAAATCTAAGAGATCACCAAAGTTAATAACACTTATACTGATGTGCATACCTGTACCAAATTTTGCTTTAAACCAAAAAAAGTCTAGTGCCTTACCATGGCACAAGATTACGGCATCACCAAATTCAGTAGGATTCGTTCTCTGGGGACTGTCTGTACAAAATATCATGGCAATCCATCTAACAGTTGTTGAGGTATTTCAGTCTAGACCAACCAATCGGCATTGCTTCCTCCACACTGCTACCCTGGCTCTTAAAAAGAATTTAACAAATCAGATTTGTGAAAGACTTTAGCAGAGGAGGATAGTATCATGTGTGGATGGTTGTACAGATTTAAAGAGGAGATAGGAAACATACAAAACATGTAAAGTGTCTATAGCTCAAGCTAATCAACATTATGAATTAGATGGACAATTACTTACTTTGCAAACGACATACTCACTATAAATTATTTAAAACTGAGGGGGACCATTCTACAGAATGAGTAACTAATGTGGATTTACATTTACAACTAATACTAGGTTTCACCAGTTACATGCCATGTGTGGTTTCTCTCCTCTTCAGGACCCACTCACAGAACATGCTGCCTACAAACAGATGGCCCTCTTCGCCTCTGCCTGCGCTTTCTCTTGGAGCAAGTGGAATGCCAAATGTGGACCTGAGCATTTAGTCATGCAGGTATTCTCATTCTCACATCAATACATCTATTTAATTTAACAATTTGGCATTCTACCCCTTTCTCCCCCCCAACATTTGTACTTATTCCCTGTGTTCTGCCAGGCATGCGAGCACCACGGCCCTGTCCCGGTCCCTAAGGATTCGTGGAGTCTCTACATGCTGGGTGCTCAGAGGAGTCAGAAGTTGGAAATCACAGAGACAAGTGAGCAATTCTCTCCAGATTATTATCCTGGAAGTGAGTTCCACTCCACCTTCATCCACATGCTCCAGGACAACATGAGCACTGATGGCAAAGCCAGGACCAGAGAATCCAATTATCTGTTTGTTGACACAGTGCAGAGCCTTCTCTGTGCCACCAGACCACTGATGTATTCATAACCTGTGTGAAATTAACTGGGTGATTTTTAAAACAACAAGTTAAAGACATTTTAAAACACCTGACGTTGAAATGTACATCTGGATAAATATAAGAACACACGTCTATGTAGAATTGGCTACTTTATTTGTGCAAAGTTTCACGCATCTTCTTTGGAACATACAAAAGAGTATGAAGTTGAAAAACGGTGACAACCACAGCAAGAACTTAAAAAGGAAAATAAAAAAAACTTGTGTTAAAACTGTCACACTGTAGAATTATAACTTAACAAAAATAAACAGATATTCACATATCATGACTCTAAACTAACAATCTCACATAGATTTCAAGATATTTTTAAAATTTAAAATGAAAGATTTATTACCAGTGTTTATAGACTTATAAGTTATAAAATGTCCTCTGCAAAATAACATTAAAAAGGTTGGCAGTCCTCACTTTATTCAAATGCATGAAATGTGTTTAAAAAGCCATGTGGCACAATTGGAGCGTCCATGATGTTTGTCAATGGAAAACTGCACAGCGGCCCATTGTATGACTTGTTGGATCAGTGCTGTCATTCTGATGAAGTTGTGACATGATTGGTCAACGTTGTACCAGCTCTGTTGACGAATCAAGTTTGATTTGAAGGATCGTGTTGTTGTCCGGGGCAGACAGTTGCAAGCAGCACTGACTGGAAAACTACGTCATAATGTGGTAAGGATGTTGAGCAGCCCATCTTAAAAAAGGACTTTGGTTTCCACCACCTGACCAACTGCTTCTTCTCTTATAACACAGACACACACACACACACACACACACACACACACAACTAACAAATTTAGCAAACGTGATGTGATGCATAAACTCCTCCATGGGGTTAACTATCCTCTGAGGCTGGCTCGTGCCGTCAATGCAAGTCTTGTTTTAGGAATCTTCAGGCACCAGTAAACATCCCAGCAGCTTCTGCTCTGGAGTGATACACTGTACTTTCTTCATCACCACCACAGCGCACAGATCATTTCTGCAGAGACTTGATGGGCGGTGACACCGTCCACCCAAGGGTGTCAGGTCCTAGACCGGGGGCTGTCCATTATGCCGGAGCCCTGTATAGGGCCACAGCAGCTGCTGGATGGTCATCCAGGAGTCCCCGGTCCCCACAGGGGCTGCATCTACCGCTGGCTGCATCACCAGGCTGGCCAGCAACGCCAGGAGACCTGTAGGTAAACCATTAACATTTACCAAAACAAAGAATGTGATGCTACTATCCCTTGTTCTGTATTGGGAAAATGTCTAAACAGCTGCTCTTACATTAAAGGAGGAAGAGCAGTTAAGTCATTGTGGCTGGAACGTGGGACTGAAATGTATAAACCTATGAACAGAATGGGTTTACCCAAAGAAAAAGCAAACTCAAACCTTTAAAACTGTTAACTCCCGTATTGATAAACAATGCACATGGAAATTGTAGTAACTCACTATAGAGTGGGTTATTTTATTTTTTTTGGTTGTCATTTCCAAGAACAAAATTATCTTTACGGTCTTAGACTGAAAACAAGTATTTTATAATAAGTACTACAGCCAAGCAAAGTGTACCTGCTAGCACCACCACCATCGCCAACCAAAGCCAGAGACCCCTGCCACCTCTGGCTACTGCTGCGGCCGCCCGGGAAGACGTCAGGCTGTCGGACAGAGACAGGCCCATTCCTTGGTCTGTGGACATGGGGCTGGAGGAAGGGCTTGGACTGGAAGTGGGCAAAAAAAATAAAAAAAAATAAAAAGAATATTAAAAGTTAGCAAATTGATAGAAAAAAAGTATGAGGGAATAAAA
>NC_045755.1:4712147-4717209 GCF_008692095.1 Etheostoma spectabile
AAAAAAACGGTCCCAAGATAAAGCAAAATAGTATAACAAGTTAGCACATGAATAGAAAATAAGGCTTGAGAGATTAAAAAAATGGTCCAAGATAAAGCAAGATATTGAATAAGTTACCAATAATGACTTAAAGGGAAGGAAATAGGTCACTTTTTTTTTTGTAAAAACTGTGGGTCATTTGTGGTAACTAATGCAATGGATGGCAGGCGGTGAATTAGCTCCAGCTTGTTGTGGTTTAAAGTTTGCTTCAATGAGGCGTATTTTGCCACGCATCTCCAACAGTGTCAAAGATGGCGAACCATTTACATCATCAGCATAATGAAAAAGCTGTCACCAGCACAGTTAAAAGCGGTTGGCATGAATATGGTTTGAGCATTTAGGGTAAGGCAAAGGCAGCAGACAACTTTGGCCTGGAATCTATCAACATAACTTTAGTCACTAAGAGAGTCAGTGCAAGGTTTCAAGTGGCCTTTGATTGGCTCGCTTACTTGATAATACAGGCCTTTTGCATGTTTTTTTTTTTTTGAAGAGCGATATATATACCACAAGCACCTCCATTTTGGACTCTCCTCCATACACACTTACAGCATTACAAACAGCTCATCCTGACTTCTTAGCAATGTGGAGGGAGGAAAAGAGGAAAGTTCAGAACACAGTTCACAACACATGATCCGCTTGCACAAAACACTTAGTTGCCCCACAAAAATAGAGAAAATAGTCCAGGTGTAGTAGTTTGCACATAAAATTGTTAAAGAGGCTGAACATGTTAATAAATGACAGAAGACTATGCAGGGTAAAGATGAATTAGTAATCAGTTAGAAGCTTTGTTAGCTGCACACAGCAAATCAGAACTTGAGATCCATGCATTAAACACAGATCATGGTGCTTCTGAAATCCCTCGCCACACTGACGTACACTGATCTCAAGACAGTTGAGTACCCTGGAGCAAAGAAGAAGCTAGTCCAGCACAGACCCATATAATGAAGGAGTTTCATCACTTAGAAGGTTCCATATACTCACACAACCTTTTGTTCCTGTTTGTAACACATAAGTGATAATAAAATGTTCATGATGCATAATTTGCTGTTTGCTTCTTAGCATGAGTAGCGATAGCCACAATGGTGGAATAGCTATGGGGCGCCACCATCAGAGACCAACTTTAAAAGTTTAATTCACTGATGTCATAATACTGGACACATTGATGGCTGTGTGAGCTGTGCAAAAACAACACAGGAAGGAAGTTTAACATCAAGGACAGACAGATACAAATTTTTGAATATAGCGTGTCTAGGATGATCTCTGATACCAGACAACATTCGGTTTGCAGCTACTGGAATGTACAGCTAAATGATGAACTCTTTCACTATGCAGCTAGCCTCTTAGCTTTTCTGGCAGAAAGTGGTGCTGCAGTAGGCTAGTGGTGGGCATTTGGTTGGACTAACGTCTTGAGGGGCAGAATGAGGGAGGTGAGTTTGCTGCCCAGCTCACTGAGACTGGACCTCCTCCTCTCTGCCACCGGCTGCTCCTTCTGCTCGTCCTCCGACGGGCAGTCGGTGTTGTCGTAGGCCGTCCTGTGGGCACGCGTGGGTCAGGCATTCACAAACATACTGTTCAGTTGCACATTCACATACAAGCATGGCCCCATTACCACCACGATACTGTATGTGCACATGCACATTTCATGCATAATGCAGCCAACAAATATTCAGTGATTTACATTGTCCTGCTGTACTGTACACTGAGAGATCCCTGCAATATAACAATACATTCCCACCAATCCACTTACATGCTCCAATATTATCTCACAAACCCACAAAGCAATTTAAGGTTTCATATATTTGGAGAGCTTTGAATTGCCTTCATTCGTATCATCCAAGCTTCAATTTTGGCTTAGCTGTTCAATAAGAGAAAATTGTACTCTCCTCTTCCAAACATTTGAAAGCTACATGATGTCCACACAGTCTCTTACTTTACATTTTACAAAGACACAAAAGCAAAAATGTGCTACATTTGTAAAATGACACAATAGGACGTTCGCCTTTAATGAACACATGCGAAGAGGGACTAGATGCATAAAAGATGGCTGCTGTGTGGTTTGATGTCATCACTGATTCCTTCTGGTCTCAAAGGATAACATGCTTTGTTTTAGCAGTCTAAGCTTCAAGCTTTCCTTTACATTATCACTGTTGTTACAGGTATTTGCAATTAAAAATGTTTTCCTTCAAAGTTTCTGGTTTGTTATTTAATAGCACTTATTGTTGCGCAATAGTGCTTCGTAAACTGCTTTCTGACGACCATCAAAACGTTTCAAGCATGTTTTCTTTGTGGAGACAGAATTGTTAGGAAGGACAAGGTTTAAGCAGAATGTCTATAATCTATAATGTTACTCTATAATGTTTGCAATTACATTTTTTTTTTTATATCTATTTTGATAACATCTGCTACAATTGACTACGAGAAACCATAACTAAAGTAAAAGGGACTGAAACATCCAAATATTCTTCATTGTCAATGGTAATGATGTCACACCAGAAAGCTGCCATCTTTATGCATCTGGGGCCACAGTAAAAAAAATAAAAAATACTTGTGCGACACAGCCAGCGTGGTTCCTTTCTTCGTGACATGTCTTACCCCTTCATCATGAGAGAGGGCTCTTCAGTGTCAACCCAGGCCGCAGAGCTAACAAAGCGCTTTAGTGGGGGGCGCGCATTGCTCTTTCCTGGCACATTCCTGGAAACCATCATTATCACATACAGTAGGGAAATAACAACAACAAGCTTCATGTCATGGTATAGCAAGGTTCCATGGCTTGAAAACGAAAGCCACAGACAGTAGCTTCCTGCACTTCAGAAACAGCATAGGGCTGACCCGAATGCTTCAAAGCTTTGATCGTTGCCATAGTAATCAACTTGTAAATCAGTATTTAAATGCTTTGTTTTTAATTTTAACATTTTTATTATCATGCATTACCCAAAAATTCAGAGTAGTCCATATTCTTAGAAGGAGCGCTGTGTGTGTGTGTGTGTGTGTGTGTGTGTGTGTATATAGGCTGGGGTGCTTATGTGTGTAAGCCTAGTTTCGGTCTGCCTCACTTCATCCCGGCGCCTGGCCTCAGCTACCATCTAACCTTACCAGTCATATCACAAATGTAGTTTGGCAGATCACCTGAAAACTGTAAGTAACAGCTTATCCTTGATAAAGTATTTAAATTAAATGTGTATATTTTGTACATGCATAATTTTATGTAATGTGATTAGCCAAGTGATTCCGTGTTCTGTACATGTCTGTCAGCAGCAGCAGAGTGCACAGCGGCAGGCTAACTGCCTGCCAGGCTGACTGACAGACAGCAGTTAAGGTCAAGTAACTGAACTAAATCCTAGCTCACCCGCTGGCAAACGTCTGTAGACAGATTGATCGACACATACACGCGTCTCCAGTCTCACAACTACTCCTACCTAACCCCCACCCAATGTATTCCAATACTTCAAGATTCAAAGCTTGAAAAGAGATATTTAAGACCTAAGACTTTAAGTCCTAATTTTAAAAGGTAGAGTATTTTGAACAGTCCTCCTACTTTGAACTTAAGCACACTCTCCCATACACATATCTTGTTTACCTTCACTCTACATGTAAATGTTTTCAACCTACACATTAACACACATACAAATTACCTACCATGGGGATCGCCTGGTCAGTCTCTCCGTCTCAGCCTCTAAGCAGTCTTGTGTTTTGGACTGTGGTGGGAAAATCAAACAATCTCAACAAAAATGCTCCTTTGTGGAAAGCCTGGATTTATTTTTCTAAAACCTATGAAAACCTGTCTTACTGTACTTATTTTACATGGAGTTAGGTTCACTGTGGATTCAGACTTTACATTTATATATATTTAACCATGATCTTACAATTTTCATACTCTGACCTGCACTGCATGAACGTGGCATTTAAAGTAGGGCTGCAGCTATCAATTATTTTAGGAAATCCAGTATTCTACCGATTATTCCATCAATTAATTGAGTAACCGGATAAGAAATGCTTTTGCTTTATAGTAGACAGCAATAGTAGATGTATAAAAGAAAGGTCTAATTTTGAGAAAAAGCAACAATTGTTTTGCTTAAATTGCATATAATAACAGGAATAGATGCTAATATTTTTAAACAGTAGCCTCGTGGGACACCCTGCTCCTTAATCAGGTTGGCAAAGTATGTTTTTGATGGCCTAAATATAATTTTTTTTTGCCCCCCCCCCCCTTCTCCTTCATGCCTCTGGCTTTTATATGCGACTGTACAAAGCTTACAGCAGGGCTATTCAGCTATTCTGTTTTGGGGGACACATTTTCAGAAGGCTGATCTGTGTGAAGTTTAGAAAGAATGAAGACATCATCGGCATGATCGGATGTCGTCATTCATGTGCGTATTAAGTAGCCATGTGCAGGAGGCACTGGTTAAGAGAAAGGGCCTGATTATGCTCCCCAGCAGTTAAGTTTACCAACAGATTTCGTTTTAGCTTGTTTTCTGCTTTTTTTTCAGCTTAAAGTGATCCTAAACCTTCCGCCGTTTTCTCCACCTGTCTTGTCTTAGCCCCTTACTATTTTTCCTCTCTTTATCATTTTTAAAACTGCGCCATCAGACTTCATGACATGTATTTACGCAGTGTCAGCCCATTGTGTGACCGTAATAAGCATCCATGTGGAAACACAGCAGTATACAATGCTAGTTACATGGTTTTAGAGTTACTCAAGGAATCCTTTCAGCCCTAATTAAAAGCAATCCTAAGAAAATGAAAAGTGTATTGTTCTTACCATGTCAAAGTGCACGTTGCCTCCAGAGCGTGGGATTGATGCTATGCTGACCCGCCGAGTTGTTGACTGTTGAGGAATAAAAGAAACTTCATAGAACAAATATGAACATTATGAACATAATCAGTGCTGAGTAAAGGTGAATGATAAAATCATATGTAACCCAGGTGCAGCTGACCTTGTAGTACTGTGTTGGCTGCTTCTTGCCACGGAAGTCATCTGGAAAGAGGAACAGTTTAGTTGCCGTGTGTGTGCGCATATAATTTA
>NC_045755.1:4717219-4720398 GCF_008692095.1 Etheostoma spectabile
TATATATATATATATATATATATATATATATATATATATATAGTTTGTGTGTATACTGAGCATCCATATTTATACATATGCCCCAATTGTATGTACACATATGCATACAGTACAGTTAGGCGATATGGGTTTGTCACTATATTAAGCCAGTGTTATCTGGAGGATGATGACTTTTTTTTTGTCTGTCTTTTGTTCAGGTGTATCTGGTTCTTTGTCAGCTGAATCAGTTTGCACAGTCTTTTGCAATGCTGTCCGCTTAGTCAAACGCTTCACCCCACAGTCAAATCCATGGTTTTGCCCTTGTTGTTAAAACAAATGTGAATAAACACATCAACGCACATGCAGTGTTTTCTGGTTCCGGTAGTCACTTATCAGCAATATTTAAATATGACTAATGCAACACATATTAGCAATTTATTTATTTTGTGATTCACTATTTGCTGTCCCTAATTTTTATTTTAAAACGTAGCAAAGAATTGGTTGCCAATTTCTGAAAAAGGTTGCCAGTGGCAACCTAGCTACTATTCCTGTTGAGCTCTGGTATCTCATCACCATGACATTTCATGTGTCTGGTTCTAGAAGAACATTGTGATAGTGGATGTGTTCCACCAACTATTAAGTATGTTCTGTCAAAATTAAGATATTGAATCTCAGCAACAGAAAAGCAGGTGACATTGCCCTAAAAATGTATTGCACCTTGATAGTATAAACCATTTTGTAACCATTCCCTACCTCGTTCAGTTTGTGATCCAAACGACCTCTCGTTTTGCATGATGGCCTCTCTCAGCTCCAGAAGCTCAGCGTGCTCCTTGGTGTACATCCTCCTCAGGTTCTCCACATGCTGGATCATCACCTCCACAGCCTTACCAATACGGCTCTCCTGACATTCACATGCACAAGGCACAGGAATTAAAATAGAGTTCAGCCCATATTTTCATCACACCACAAAACAGTAGAAACAAATTCTGACAACACAAACACACATCATCCCACCTGGTGAATCGCTCCTAGCATCTCAGAGCGACTGGACACCCTGGTCATGGATTGGATGAGGATATCCAGGTTTTTCTGGAGCCTCTGGATGATCTCAATGGACTGGTTGTCATCCTCACACAGAGGAGCCAGTGCCTGTTAGAAGGGAACCAGAGAGAAAAAGAATTAGGAGAGTTGAAGAGAAAACACAAAGAAAGAGAAAGACAAAGAGTAAAACAAAAAAAAAACCTGACTCCACCTTAATTAATTGTTATTGATGTAGGGTAATTATCAAACAGGAAAGCTGCAGAAAGATAGAACGGTCTTTCCTACACCTGCAGGGTAAGTAGCCATCCATCGTTTGCACTTTTGTTTACTCTTAAAAAAGGTGTGCAGGACCAATTTTAGTATAATTAAAAAAGGGCTGCACAAAGGCACTACAAGCATTCTGTGGGTAATCATCACAAAGTGAAGAGTCCACTCTTGCAAGACTAAGAATGTAAAATAAACCCACACTTGGCAAAGTATAATTATTTTGTTGAGAAAAAGCTGGAAAGTGACACATATTCACACTGACCTGCAGTAAGCCTTGACAGCTGGACACCTCCCTGCGGACATTCTCTTCAGCCAGGTCACGCGACCTCTCCTCCAGCCGGAGTCTCTTCTCCAGGGTGAACATGTCACACTTGAAGCCCAATGCCAGACGCTGGAACTCTGCCTAAAAACATGAACGAGACACTTGACTTTTTTTTCTAAAATTTCCTTGTTTTGATTGAGATGAGTTTTCCCCCCATCAAAGACAGCCTTATTGTACTGGCTAAAAAGACACACCAGATAAAATCATGAAACTCCCACACCTTACTTGTAGAACACCCTCACATTTCAAGAAGATCCTATCAGTGCATTGACTTAGGGATACATCTTTCTATTTGGATGGTTATTGTATGGGATTCAAAGAATACCACAAACTTACTAACACATTAACTTTGTATGGCAATGAATTTCTTATTATTTATGATGTATGCACATTTAAGACCGACAAAATGCTGTGCAAGAAAAGAATTGGCAAACTTTTCGACTTGTCCTCCAGTAGTCTGAATATATGAATTCTCATTTTGAATACAGAGGCAGAAGATGAAACAGACTCATATGTGGCTTCTAAAATCTACTTTTAAACACACATAATCCTAAAAAGTATGTCCTGCTTCTACTACAAAATTTGTCAAAAAATGTCCTTAACAAAAGCAGTTTCTTACATTACTTGTTGCAGAATGCAACTCCAAGCTCTAATGGAATACATACCTCAACCTCCTTGTCATTAGATGAAAGGCTGCAAACAAAGAGACAAAAATGAGGACTCTGTAACAAGTCATATGGATGGAATGGATGAGAACAGATTTGTGTGTTGTGTTACTATGAACATTTGCTGTCTTACCTGTTCTTGTCCTCTTTGGAGGTGCCACTGGTGTCCGAGATCATTGACGTCTCAGCTAGGAATGGAAATGATAAGCAGGTGAGTCATGGTTTTGACAAATACCTGATCAAATGGTGCAATCCTTATTTAGAATGTTAAAGAGTAAATGTATAAGCACTCATTTACAAATAGAATTACATTTGGTATTAAAAGACAGGTGAAACATGATAAATATACTATCTAGTATACAAGAGTGGACAAAGAATATATTATACATACATTCCTTCTTATTGGCCAAGCTGGTCTCACTTTGGTCCTCCTGAACCCTGTGCTCCTCGATGGCCTCCATGCTGCGGGACTGCTCCTGCAGGTTCCGGACAAACATTACTGCATCTCTCTGCTCATTCTCCACCTCCTGTTCTGCTTTTAACTTGGATCCCTTCATGCTCACAATCCTCTCAACATCCATATTGCCCCTTCCCTTCAATAGTTTTAAGATTATGAAAAAGTAAAATGTGAATATTCAAAGCACCCGGCAAGGTAGTTGGCTCTTGATTCTGAATAATCTGAGTGGAGCTAAAATGAAGCTATGAGCTCTCTCTTTTATAAAAAGGAGAACATAAACACACACAAACACACACATGAACACACACACAAATTGATTCTTAATAACAACAGCTCCATTCAACCAGATCCTGGTTGTTTCATCAAATCTACTACTTGTTGTATGCTAAGAGCGCTGCTGTTCTCATCGAGTCAGCTCCCCCTAACTTCAGTTTTATGAGTGAGAATA
>NC_045755.1:4720423-4737859 GCF_008692095.1 Etheostoma spectabile
CCTGAAATAGAACTGAAGAATAGCAAGTAATTCTAGAAGCTGATTAAATACAGCAGTGGTAAGTTCTAACACACTGGAAAAAAAAGCGTGCTACATATCGGACTATCCAGGTAAGCTGGTAGCCGTAGCTGAACCTTCCTGTTTATTACAAGTCTATAGTGCTTCCTATCGAAAGCTTCTTAGGGTGCTGTTGAGCTCCAAATATTTGTTAAAATCCTATCGGCCATTAGAGTAGATCTGCCTGTCACAGTCCTTACTAAACTAGTCCTTAAACTTACGCAGTATATGTAGACCCCTGCATGTGGGTCTGCGCTCCCAGGGCTTTGTCTCAGTTGCCAGTCCGTTCCGCTGTCAATCATGCTGCCTCAATGACCCCAAAGGCCTGCCTCCACTAGGTCTGGGTCTGTGCCAACTCTGGACTCACTCTGACTCTGTGTGGGTTTGCCTTGGGGGGGGGGCTCTGTTTGTATTGTTTTCATGGAGACGCCATCCCCTTCTGATATATAACGAGCTAGAGTGGAACAGATTGAAAACCAGAGAGGGAGAACTAGTCGGCTTGTCTATCTCACATTTACTGGTCCTTACTTACCAGGTGAGAGGGCTCGTTGTAGGTATAGGTCTACCTCTCTCTGCTCTGGAATGTTGGGATAATACAGATGTTTGAGTAAGACTGGACACAAGGCATGTGCGAACACATTTAGGTTCTGTGTAGTCTGATATTAGATTAGAGGTTTTGGGCTGGGACGGATCTACAAACCGTAGTGGAAAAACCGTACTACTGGCCAGTCGAGAACTGGCGCTGGTCACCCTGGGCAAAACAAATGGAAACCTGCATGGGCCTGCGGATTGGACAGTATTATCTACTGTACTGTCTTCTATGTCTCTTGTGCTGCATTTTTTCGAGCTGTTGGACAGGGACAAGTGCTGTAATAATCTGGGTGTTTTTTCAATAACAATATTTGTATTGTTGCTTGCAGGGTGCAGAGCAGGCAACCAGACGCTGGCACTCGGTGTAGAAGCTGAACAGCTAAAGACACCTCAGGAACGCGAGAGGCCTCATGCCAGACACCTCACCAGGAAGAGGTCAGAGGGAGGCAGATGGGCAGCTAGATCAGTGTCCAAAGTGGGGGTCCGACCCCAGGGGGTCACTAGCCAGAGAGGGGGGGTCGCGAGTTGATTTCCCAAAATAAAGTTAAAAATTTAAAAAACATTAGAAATAGCATGTTAGCCATGATTTTAACACAAGATAAACTGTGGCTAAATTTAAAGTAAAACCAGCAACTAATAAAAAGGAACAGCTGTTTTGATTTTCTGTTCTTTCCGGTAGCGGTCCTCAAACATTACCAACCCAACTGCCGGGATTCCGAAATACTGGAACCGCGTCCATTTGACCGCAGATTCTAAACTCTCTAATCTTCATGTATACCTACTTGCAATTTTAATTCAGGTATTTGTGTTAGGTATCTTTAAAAACGAAATAACACCAAAATGTACAATTTATAACTTTTTTAATTAACACTTGAGTTCCCAGATGTCATCAACCTCATAACCATGCATAGTAAAACGTAATTATTCCTCACATCTGAAAAATATGGTATTAAACATGCAAATAACCCTAAAAGTATTTTCTTTGAACATTTCCTAACCAACCTGTCACTGGCCTCCGTGTTGGTGTCTGCTGTGGTGCGCATTGCTCCTCGGACCGCCCCCCCCCCCCCCCCCCCGCCCCCCGCGCTCGGACCAGGACCCGCGCCCCTCCCCTTACCTCCCTAAACTCGTGTCTCAGCTCCTCTGCCAGTTTCATGCCTGAACTTCTCCTGACACGACAGGGTCGCGAGTCGCGAGTCACTTGCAACCGTTACTTTTGGGGTCGCGGGCTGAAATTTGTTGGGAACCCCTGGGCTAGCTCATGGGCCTAATTTCATAAACGCGCAGCAGCTCCACTTGCTTTCACTATTATCACTAATAATGTTGCAATCTTAAAGCAGGGTTGATAATGTTGAAAAGCTAGAGATTTTAAGTACCATCTATACACTCTCCCTGCCCTTCGGGCTCCGCCCACACACATACTCATGAGCACTGCTCCTTCAGAGCAGAGAAAGAACTTGCAACTTTTACTTCATGTCCCATGTAACTGTTAGAAAAAAGCTATTATTATCCTACTGAATGTTTAAAAACCAATCATGACTACTGTTAGCAATTGCGCGATGCGCAATGAGCTCATCTCATAGACGGATGGGTAGATTACTTTTAGCAGCAAGCAGGCCTTTCATTGGTTCTTTCCAATTGGACCTGAGTCAGTGATTGGTGGCGTTTGACATTACAGCAGCTACAGACCTGATCGTTTCATGTTTTTTCACAGGCAATATGTTTTAAATGCTGTTAGGGTAAGACCGTTACAAACAATAATATAAAATTGTATATTGGAAATAGTTACCACCCCTGCCTTTTCATCATCTGTTGTTAACTATACATTGTTTTAGAATTTTCAATGAAATTACACATTGTCTGGGACACTGGACACTGAATACATTCAACTTGATGTCTTATGTGTGCGTTTTGCATGTTGCGTGGATTAACTTGGATATTGAAGTTGCTAGGAGAGCAGTGACAGACCTCATGCTAATATTCAGACCAGATGGAGTTAGATCTGTTTGGAAAGTTGAGTGTCGCGTTGGCGGCTGAAGTGGACACTGTGCACCCACACAAGCGCAGAATTAGATGCAAGCACACACCTACGTACGCTCCTTGCACAAAATTCACTGACACGTGCTTGACATTTCCATTACATCACCATTTTTTACTGCACAACACAATGGTTTGGTGCTAAGTGAATAGATTTCTTACAGTAACCAAGTTGCGCATCGACAAATAATGCAGTTCTTACTTCATTACGTCAATCATTTATTCAGTATAGCTCTTAAGTGAAAGACCCACTAAATTAACAGTTTCCTTTTGATTTTTTTTATCAACAAAGAAAGTATAAAAAAGAAAAATATAGCTCTGTTTGTTAAATTTTTATTCTAACAATCGCTTGACAGCTTGGTTGATAAGTAATATTGCTGTGATTTTGACAAAAAACCTTGTTTTTTTTTCTCAGCGTGTCTGTTGGAATTAAGATTTATTTTGCAGTGGGGCTCTTTAGTTGTTACTGCTGAACTTCATCCCATCACCCCATTCCTTCAGTTGGCTTTTGCCGCAGTGCATTGTTACATTCCCGCACCTTGCACACATT
Organism: Etheostoma spectabile; assembly: GCF_008692095.1. NCBI lineage: Eukaryota > Metazoa > Chordata > Actinopteri > Perciformes > Percidae > Etheostoma > Etheostoma spectabile. The sequence continues at coordinate 4,723,659 of NC_045755.1, forward strand.
TTTTTAGTGTGACTCACTTTCCCTTTTTTCTTTTTCTTTCTATTTTTTTTTATTTTTTTTTGTAGCCAGGGAGAGACTTGGACTGGATGAGGAGTTGCCCTTCAAGTTTCCTAAAGAACGAGTTGCAGAGAGAATGCAGAGAACAGGACGGCGAACGGCCAGAGGTGAGGAGGAGGACGGGGAAGAAGTGGACGGTGGTCGACACAGCTGGAGAGGGAGAAGTGAGGGACACTTCCACTCCTCTGTCTGGCCGTCTCGGGGAGCCCACCTGGCATGATGCAGCAGAGGGGTCAGGTGAGTGGGGACGAATGGGGGACAGAACAACCACCAGCAACAGTTCAACTGCTGCTAAGTGAAAATTTTAACTTTAGTCAGAGATCCACTACATTGAATAATACTGCTAGACTGTAGCAATTTGTTTTAATTGCTTTAATGATTGAATCTTCAAAATGTATCTCAGAAAACTTGGGAACTGAGGATTCTTCCATCAGACTTTTAAAATCCACAGTACACCAACTTCCCCAGAGCTAACAGGAACCTCATAAGCCAAGCCATAGGGCTAATTATTTTATTTTTAATATTTTTGTAAACCCATTTTGACCCCCACTCAAATAATAAGCCTTGAGTTAACCTCATACATCCCCAACAAGAATGTGAATAATACAGCCTGCTGAATTTTTAGAACATACTTTGAGTACTGTGATTGTATCAACATCCGAGCTCTAGATTAGGTACAATTAAGTGACAGCCTGTCTCTTGCTAACCCACAGCTCTTGGTGTCAATGAGTCAGCTGCAATACTTTAGTTTTGTCTTCACTCTCTTAAACCCTATTGTGAAGATACCAGGTACAGAGCAATTAGTTAAACGTTAGTTTGTGATTTTAAGTTTGCTTACATTTGCAACTGGTTTGCAGGTTTACTGTCTCATAAAATCCTTCACAGGAAACGTGTGTGTGGTGTTTGGTGTTTGTTGTGTGTGGTGTGTGTGTGTGTGTGTTGTGGTGTGTGTGGTGTGTGGTTGTGTGTGTGTGTGTGTGTGTGTGTGTGTTGTGTGTGTGTGTGTGTGTGTGTGTGTGTGTGTGGTGGTGTGTGTGTGTGTGTGTGTGTGTGTGGTGTGTGGTGTGTGTTGTGTGTGTGGTGTGTGGGTGTGTGTGTGGTTCCATCGAGTCACAAGGTACTCAGCCACCCTTGAAACACCAGTACAATACACTCACTCACTGTGAGGATACACACAGACCCTTGGCAGTAGACCCCTGCTTCTATGTTGTTGTGCCCTGGTCTTATGAGGGTCGTGGTGTCTACGCCGTGTGTGAAATCCTCCTTCCTCAAGGTCCTTGTTGGCCAGGTGTACGGCCGGTCGAGCCACGAAGTGAGCTCATAATCCCCAATTCCTTTGCCTGCATGAGCGCTGGCAGGCAGAGAGAAGGAAAACGAGAGTGTGAATATGGTCATTAATGCCACTTAGCCGTGCATGGTATTTTAACCATGCCCCTCCTCAACTCAAGACCCTGCATAATAGACAGTCTGACTCTTTATGGTAACAGTGGAGTTCTTTTTTAGATAACTATTAACCTCTGTAGATGAATTGGACAAGCATTTGGTTTACAACAATCGACAGCTTCTTTGTTTAGTTTTTTTTTTGAGGGGGGGGGGTTTCAACCTCTTCTATCTCCTTTCAGTTTTTCCTGATTTATATTTTAATTTTTAATTTTCTTCTGCATCTGTTACAGACTCTGCAGCCTGCACTGAGTCAGAGCCAGAGGTGCACGTCAATCTTTGCAGGTAAATTGAGTTGTGACATTGTCATGGTGTTAGCTACTGGTAACAAGGTGCTCACCATGTTTGGATGTGCCTGGATTTACCTTTGTGATATCCTTTACCTCTTCTTTCCCTAATATTTTTCTTTCCTGAAAACCTAATTTCTTCAATTGCTGCATTAGCACTCAGAGTAATTTCAAATTTCAGCACAACATCATGGATCTTTAACCTGGCATTGAGATTTTATAATTAGCAAAACTGAATGTAACTTCCGAGCACTTTAATCTTTGGAAATCACAACCTAAATTAATTTGGAATGCTCACATTGATTAGCCAGATACACTAGTTTTGACTTTGGTGGAAACCCATGTGCCTGTGGCTTATGATTTCAGGAATGTGTAAAATGTCCTGGTAAGGATTAGGATCCCTTTCATTTCAACAATGGTTGTATCTCCTTGATATAAAAATTAACACAAGCATCAGTAAAAAACCCTTTCATTAAAACTAATTATACCCCATTATACTTAATCACAGGAGTTTTAAGTGTTGTCCATGATCTTAAAGGGCTAAAATAATAATAATGTCATGGCCTTTGGGAAACTTGTTTGCACTGTAAAGGTGTAAAATACTGTACTATGCGATGAGACATGTCCACCAAACCACAGCACGTCAAGGTTACAGATGAGGACCAGGGACTGACAGTTTTGTGGCTTCACCCTCCCATTCAGAAAATGTGTTTTTCTATCTCAACCTGAACAACTATGCTAAGTGCTCTCCAGGAGACACTGAATCTCTGCCTACTCAGAGGCAACACAATAGACGACTGTTGTTGCCATGGGTGACAGGTGTGGAAACTATGTGAGCAGGAAGCATGACTGTACCAAAACAGATTGTTGCTCTGCATACCTTGGCTATACATAGAAAATTTGGCATTTTTCCTTCTTCCGAAGTGTTCGGAAGGAAGAGGACGTTTTTAGTTTTGATTGCAGTAGTGGAAAGGAAGTCTGAATTTTTTAAGTTGTGATTCACAGCCTCAGAGCTTTAGAGCGATCTTTATACTTTAAAGGTCCCATGACAAGGGGCTCTTTGGATGCTTTATATGACCTTAGTGGTCCCCATAACATAGTCTTTCCCAAAATTCAGCCTTGTGCAGAATTACAGCCACAGAGCTAGTCCCACAATGTGCTTTCCTTATTATGTGCCATTTCAAAGTCTGTAGCTTTTGAGGAGGAGAGGGAGGGGGGGGGTGGCAAGGGGGAGGCCTGGGGGTTGGCCTTGACCAACTTCCACTTGCTCATTTGAAAGCGATGAGTCTTTCTCTCATGGGTGACCAAATTCTCTGGCGCAAAGCAGAGAAAAGGGAGGTAACATTGCCCCTTATGACCTCATAAGGGCCAGATTCCAGATTGGGCCGTCTGAGCTTTCATTTTCTCAAAAAGCAAAACAGGATACCCTAGGCTCGGTTTTACATCTATCGCCATTTCTATCCACTGAGCCCATAGGCAGCTGGGGTATCATATAAAAAAAAAAAAACCTCATAAAGTAAAATTGTCATGCCATGGGACCTTTTTAATATAACGGACAAACATTTTAGCTACTGTTTTTTATTTCACAACTGTATATAAAAAACTAGCTTGAAATTTGCAGATGGGTAATTCATCCCAGTGACTGCTTCACGTTTTTCCACATTTATTCCACTTTTTGTCCCACATATCGGATAGTGCAGTTACAAGCTGGGACTCTTTCTGGTAGTGCGTTCTAGGTGCTCTTACATCTCAATTTCAGAGCTTCAGTTTAAGGTCATATATGGAATACCCTTGAAAACACCATCCGTCCCAGTGATAGACATATCTGAAGGCTAAGGTTGCTATAGGTGTATACTTTAGTTCATTTATTATTATATATGGACATCGTGTTTCCCGCAAAGGAAGACTTAAGTGCACGTTTTGGTGGTGGTGTGGTGGTCCTAGCCGAGAAAATAAAGTAAAAAAAAATGCAATTCACGTAATTTTGAACCATTTTTACCTTAGCTGTGTAGACATTGACTTTACATTTATCGGCTTAGGTGGTGGGGCCCAAAACTGCTTGGGTGCTGCGCTAAGCCTTAAAGGGTAGGAAAACCCTTTGTGTCATTTTCTCTCCCTCTCTCTTATTCCCACAAGTGTCTGCACTCCTCCTTCTTTTCTCTTTCTGCCATTTGCTACCAAAGCGCTCCTCACACATTATTCACAGCCATCTCAAAGGCAGCAGTCTGCATGCTTGTGCTAAACTGTCGACTTCCTTTAGAAGATAGTAATAAAACGTTCAGGTCACATTGGGTAAAAGGGCGAATAACTGGTTGTTGGAAAAGAAGGGATTATGCACCCATTTAAAGAAAATAAATTCCAAATTTCTTCTGCACCAAATAATATCATGCGTACTCTAAACTACACGTTAAGTAGCTATGATCTCAATGTCTTTCAACACTTCCTGTTCTTGGATGTTATGCATTCTACTCACTGCAGTCCTCGGTGCTTAATTAATATCATGCCTTCATGGTTTTTTAAAATCATTTAAATGTCCACATTGCTGTAGTCAGTTTGAAAGTGGTTTGCTTTTTGAATTCCTATAAGATACAGTAATTGGTGCTCTTTTCCAACATCCATCTGGATGAACAGAAGCTTTATGTTGTATGTCAGCTGTAACTTTTGTTGACTCTTATGCAAGTCGTTCCCATCTGACAAAGGTTTGTTTCTATTGGCTGATTTTGGTCTGCGTTTTTGTACATGGTTAATGTGTATTCTTATTTCATCTTTTCACCTCTTTCATTTTTTGAATATTTATCATTTTATGTGCGGTTGTTTTCAGGAGGAGGCAGCATGCCATTGACGCCCCTCACAAGCTGCAGCATTAACACCCAGAGCGGATGCTCTCCCTGATCTGTCCCCACCAGAGAACAACAGTAAGTACTCTCCTCTCGTCTCACTCACTCACTCACCCTCTCTCACTTGCTATCTTTCTCTCGCTCTCACTTTCCTCGCTCTTGTGCTCTTTCTCTCTCGCACTCTCTCTCACACATCTCTCCTCTCATCGCTCTCTTTCTCTTGCTTTTGCCATCCCTCTTTCCTGTCTCATTGCTCCTATGTTTCTCATTAAACACTTAGCAAACATCCAAGGGATTTAGATAATGACTCACTCTTTGGTTGTGTTAGAGGATACTTTACTTAATCTTGCAAATCTACCAAATACAAAATTTTCATAGTTTTGGTTGGTAATCCAGAACGCCATTATGTCTTTGAAATCATGTATGTGATGATTGCATATTTCACTTTTCATTGAAACTACAGGAAAGAAATGTTCTCAGATGTTAAAAATATAAATAAAACATCAAAGCTATGTATTCTCACTGAGTAATTAGGCTGTTGCAGATGAGCTGCGCCTCGTCTGTAGTGGGGGAGCAGGCGGCAGCAAAAAAACACCTCTGCCATGTCTCTAAAATATGGCCGTTGCAGTCTCCAATTGTTTTTGATTTGACAGAGTAGCCTGTTAAATGCTATACAGGCGACTGTTGCTAATGTTAATATACATGACTGTAGATGACCCAAATCTGAATGTATTTAATCTCTCTGACTACTAAATGCCAACATCAACAAAACCTAACTTATTGTAAAAATAGAATAAACCTTCAAATCGACAAATATCAGTCGAATCTCTCCAATTCAACAACAATAAAAGTCCCATCATGCCCTGGGTCTGAACTTGATGTCGCAGCAAGTCAGTGATCAATTCTACGCAGGCCTGGCTCATCACAACACGCCTAATGTTTCAGGTGTACCCGGGAAATGTAGGAAATCACTAGCGTAAATTACAACAGCTGATAACTCCTAACCTTAATTGTGGAGTGCCTTGACTGACTTGCAAATGATAACACTTCACACTGATCTATTTTCTCTGTCTCCACAGATGCAGAGGCTCTTGAGACTGCGAGTCTTCCTCCTGTGGTCCAACTGAGAGTTGAGCAACTCACCTAACAGGACCAAATGGTGACACTTAGTACACCCTCCACAGCAGCCCAGATAGTTCCCCCTGACAGCACATCACCTGGGCCAGATGAGAACATTACCCAGACTGAGAGTTGAATGAATAATTATATTGGTTTGATAGACTGGACACATAATTGGTTATCAGACTGCCTCTCCTTGATGGAAATTCCAAATTACATAAAGTATAGCATATTGCCAACCTGTTTGTTCCATTCACTTCAGAAAAATGTCATTTTGTGTGATTGAGCTGTGAAACAAATATTGTATGTCTTATTTCTGCTGCCAGAGAGGAGCCTAACCTAATGAATGGTTCTCTATTTTTTATATTCTTGATAAATGTCATCCATCACACCTAACGGACTTCCATAGACATCCTTGTTCTATGTTTTGGATGGGCAAATCCCACTTAAGATCCACAACAAAGCTTTCGTAGAAAGTGACATTACCACAGCCTCACCCTCACCTGCATCTGGACTCATTTTTATAGCAGTAGAAAACCACCCTTCTAGATTTAAAGGTGATAGTGTTAGCGACTGTACTCACAGTCCAAGTCAACATTTTATTGAGTCATTTCCTATGAATGGTCCACATTTGCTAGTCAAATCGGTGTTTTCCTCCCTGTGGGAGGATGTGTTAGTCTAATTAGTATCTATGCAGTCATGCTTTGCAAGGCACAGTCCACCTACAAAGAGACAAAGGCTCTTCCTCATCCTATTACCGCTTCATACTGTACCAGTTGTGTCTCGTTAGATATATTAAAGCATATCAATGCATAACCGAGAATGAGAAAATGATAGCGCTTGACAGTTGACCTTTGACCTTTCACCTGTGGTCAGCACCCAGCCGACCAGTGAGGACCACAGGGAGAAAGAGAAGAAGGCGAAGCGGACTCGAGCACAGGAGCCATGAGTCAACTAAGGTCAGTAGCAGAGGGAAGTGTGTTGATGCTAATAAGAATACACCTTCCTCTATTCTCTTTGGCATCAGCTTCCTCTTTTCTCTCTCCGTCTCTCTCTGCCACTTCATTTATTTCCTGCTGAGTAAGAGTAAGTATGTGTTTGAAGTGAGAGGAGGGTTTCAGTGGCAGGCGGTGCTAGCCTGGCCCCCCTCCAGAAAGGCTGAGAGGAGTGTAAGGGTAGAGGAAGGACAGAGATGTATAATCAGGAAAGATCAGACAATCAGGTAAGGGGCAATTGGCTTCTTTGAATCTGTTGCCAAAAGGGAACAATACCAAATACTTAATATGGCTTATCAAGGTGTCAATGTTAAAGTGCTTTTTAATTGTAAGTGTAATTTTAAAGTATTATTTAATTGAAATGCTTCAGATTTCACTGCAGTTAGACAGCGCTCCAATAAGGAACATATCATTCTGAGCAGACGTCAGTTAGAGAAGGTTAAACAATGTTGGTATTTTGTTTTTTATCGACTGCATTACATGTTTTTTTAAATATAATTAAATCTAATGCCACCAAATGAGATTACAGACAGTTATAAAAAGCTGAAGAATTTCTCTAAAACGTAACCATGATGCTCCAAAGCCCATTAGCAACAGCTTGGCACAGTGGATCATCACTGACCCTTTGTCTGTTTGGACCATTATAGTCTTTACAATGAGCTGCTTTGATGTTTGGTCAATACAATAAGATTGCTTCATGGTAATTATGTCCTGCATCAGGGGTGTGCAGTGTTTTCATGCTAGAGCAAAGCGTGACTGTTGTTTTGATGCTTTTTTCCACCAGTCTGGTGAACATATCAGTTGGATTTATTCAAATAGTAGTTTTACTTGTAATAGAGATATTTTTATAGAACATCTTCTCCATATATATGTTCACTTCGTATCTCTCTCTTCATAATTAAATTTAAACGTAGTTGCGGAAACTATAAATTTGTCCCGGGAAAGAAATTGAGTAAAATTAACCATTTAAATGTTTGTTTTTTTAATGTTTACTCTGTGACAAATTCACACCGTTATATCTACTGATAATTTTTTACAAAATTAATTATTATTCCTAACATTATGGCACCTAAATTTAGTATTGTTTAATCAGTTTTCAGTTAATACATAACACACAACCTAGGACATGATTGTGTGGCATACAAAAAAAGAATTAATTGCCAGTGGATTATTTAGCAAAGAATGTTTTGATGATTTTATCTTTTGGAATAAGCTATATCAATAAACTGTGTTGGAGCCTGTGATGCAGAAGTTGATAGTGTTGCAAACAGGTAAAGAACAGCAGCCAGTTTCATCTTGCTTCAGTTTCTAACATGACATTTGCGAAATGGTGAGGCGCTCTTTCCTAATTTAAGTGTGTCAAAGTATGCATACTCATTACTCAATATCCATTGCATTGCTCTGAGCGCATCACCTTGCTTTGTTGTGCCTGTCGTGTTCACACTTCTGTGTGTGCACGCAGTCCGCCTCCACTACTTAGCGCTGGGCCAGTTTTAACGTGTTTCTCTGACACCCTCTCAGCAACACACACACTCACAGAGCAGCAGGCTCTCCGCAGCAACGCATTATATAAGAATCAGTCCAATCTTCTCTTCAACACACTGTAGAGATAGATGCGTTTCACTGCCAGGGGACAGGTACGCTACATATATGGATGATGGTTCTTTTAATCATTGAGACCATTTCTTGTACTGTCGCCAAAAAATGCACCGCGAGCCACCTGTCATTTCTCACCACCTCCCTCCTTCTCGTCTTTACATTTGTCCATCTCAGAGCCTGAACCGGGACCAGTCGGTAGACAGATCAGTAGCGAGACAGGTGAGTGATCACTATCAACTCAGGGTTTTCAAACTGCTTTACTATCCAATACCGGCAATTATCCACTTGAATTTAAATGTTCTTGCTAAGGGAAAATTGTCCTTCTTGTCTGCCTTTTTAGAGACATTGTTTAAATTTAGGGTGTTTTTTGCTACAGTATTGTGTTAAAGGTCACTGTATCTGTGTCCCGCACGTGCCTGCTACCTGTGTTGGTTGAAGAGGAGGAGAGTGTGCAGGACCAGTACAGCTAGGTGCCAACAGTACCCGCATGGAAGGTAGGAGAAAGCTCATCTGGTGTATGAAGGAGATGAAGAGAGAACTATTTTTAAGCTGACTGTTTGTTTACATCCTTTTTGGATCTACATGTAACTTTGATCACCCACACAACCAACTCTTTCTTTCAGGGACAGAGCAGCTTGCCAGCAGCGGAGTGACCACCTACTCTAAAAGCGGCCTCCCTCAGTCAGGATCGTCCTCCACACATGCCACCCAATCGGGAGCGGCATGGCAGCGTGACCTCTAACCCCAGCCAATCGGAAGACAGTGCTAACAAAAGGACTCCCTCCCCTCTGGGGCAAGAATAAAAGGCAACTGTAAGACCTGCTCTACTCCCACTTTCTCTCAGCCGACTGTTGGATTAGTAATTCTCTACATATCAATGGTGACAAGATTTAAAGTAATTTAATTTATTGTTGGAGTTTAATTGCGGCTATTTTAAATGGTAGATTTAGCTATTTATCATTTTTTTTTATAAGGTAGCAGTAAATTTAATAGCAAATTTATTTTTTATTCCCACAAAAGTTACATTTACAACCACAACCTAATGAAGTTCAGAACAGAGTTTTTTGTAGAGTTTGTGGTATGTAATTCACACAATAAATTGTAAAATAATAATGATACAAAAATCTGTTGTCACTGAGTAAAAGTAGTCATCATACTAAGAAGGTTTATTTGGTTCAGTTTATATTTTCTTTATTGTGTTTTTTGTTTTTGTACAGTCCCTGACAAATTCTTGTCGCTTGTGTACAAATTGACCTGAAGTGCCGCTGAAATATATTTCTATCCTAATCAAGATTTATTTACAAGAAATGCGCTCCTTTTAATCCCAACAGCTTTTGTATAATTGTTTCTGTGCAAAAGAAACTGTCAAAAAGATTCTAATATTCACAGCTTGGTAAGCCCATGGAGCGCATTTTTGCAAAGACATAATGTTTGTCGCCTTGTCTATGAGCTTCACCTGTGACTAATAATGGATCAATTAGGTCTCAGTGTGTGTAAAAACAACCCCAGTACACTAGACCCTTCACATCAACTGCAACTAGACCTCTGCAAAACGGCCTAAGATTCACCCTGAGACAAGTTTTGATATCAAGAGGCTGAAGACCAGATCCACTGCTGATGTGGCAGACACCTTCAATGTGTCTCAGCGTCATGTCACAAGGATTAAAAACATTTGAAGACACTGGAGACTTTTTTGACAAGCCCAGGTCGCAGACCCCGCAAGACAACTGCTCGAGAGGACCGTTTGTTGGCTCGAAAATCCAAGGCCAGCCCATTTTCCCTGCAGCAGAGCTCCACCAGACCTGGTCCCCTGAAGTCCCTGTGTCACCTGAACAGTTGTTGGTTTCCATGGTCAAATCAGTGCCCAGAAGCCAGCACCAAACAGAAGACAATTGAAAAAAGTGTGGCATTTGCCAAGCCCACAGCCTGCTAAAAGGATGGACGCTGGAGAAGTGGAAGAAAGTGGATTTTTCAGATGAATCTTCTGTGAATTACACCAGTTGCCGCAAATATTGCAGGAGACCCTACTGGAGCCCGCATGGATCCAAGATTCACCCAGAAACAGTGAAGTTGGTGGCGGAAAAATCATGGTCTGGGGTAACATCCAGTATGGGGTGTGCGAGAGATCTGCAGGGTGGAAGGCAACATCAATAGCTCAATACCAAAAATCTAGCACCCTCTTATATTCCAACCATAAAAGAGGCCAAATTCTGCAGCAGGATGGTGCTCCACGCATACTTCCATCTCCCTTCAAAGTTCCTCAAGGTGAGAAGATAAAGATGCTCCAGGATGGCCTGCCCAGTCACCAGACTGAACACACTTGAGCATATGTGGGGTAGGATGAAAGAGGGAGCATGGAAAACCAAACCAAAGAATATTGATGAACTCTGGGAGGCATGCAAGACTGCTTTCCTAGCTATTATTTTATTTTTTTATTTTTTTATTTATTTGATTAGGACAATGCACATTAATGAACATTTCTGTAAATGCGCCAGTGTTAGCCAATTGGCTAGTTTTCAACTGTAGTCCTACCTATTCCTGATGACTTCATCAATACATTGTATGACTCCTTGCCAAACCGCATGGATGCAGTCCTTCAAGCTCATGGAAGTCATACAAGATATTAAATTTGGATCTCACAGCACCGCTATTTAAGTTGCTGACATATTTTAGTATTTGCAGTAAATTTGTTCAATTTCTGTATAGGCGACAAAACTTTTGTCTTGCCAAAATTTGACCTTTCTGTCTTGTTTAAATAATACATCTTTTTTTAGTGAAACTAATTTATTTCAGTGCATTGAACATCATTTGGGAGGGTTTTAGCTTTTCATATGAGCTATTTCTTACACCAATTGATTAATTAAAAGTCAGGTTAATAGCAGGTGTTTCTACAAAATAGATGAGCGACAAGACTTTTGTCAGGGACTGTACACACTTGTTTAAGCTTAGGCAAGGCAAGGCAAGGCAGCTTTATTTATATAGCACATTTCAGCAACAGGGCAATTCAAAGTGCTTTACACAAAATCAATTAAACAGATAAAACACAAGTACAAACGTTAAAAGTCATAAGCATTAAAATCAATAAGACACATGAATAGACAGTTAAAACAAAATAGAAACATTAGGACACATAAAACACAAGAATAAAAGTTACAGTGCAGCATAAGAAGAAGATCATTCATTTAAAGAAAGGCAGCATCAAAAGAAAGTCTTCAGCCTTGATTAAAAGAACTGAGAGTGCAGTGGATCTGCAGTTTCTGGAGTTTATTCCAAATATGAGGAGCATAGAAACTGAAACTGCTTCACCCTGTTTAGTTCTACTCTGGGACAGAAAGTAGACCTTCCCAGATGACCTGAAAGGTCTGGGGGGGTCATAGTGTATAGCAGATCAGAAATGTATTTTTGGACCTAAACCGTTAAGGGATTTATAAACTACAAGAGTACTTTGAAATCAATTCTTTAGACACAGGAAGCCAGTGTAAAGACTTCAGAACTGGAGTGTGTGATCCGTCTCTTGGTCTTAGTGAGGACTCGAGCAGCAGCGTTCTGAATCAGCTGCAGCTGTCTGATTGATTTTTTAGGGAGACCTGTAAGACCCCTTACAGTAGTCAATTCTACTGAGATGAAAGCATGGACCAGTTTTCCAAGTCCTGTTGACACATAGTCCTTTAACCCTTGATATATTCTTAAGGTGATAGTAGGCTGACTTTGTAATTGTCTTAATTTGGCTGTTAAAGTTCAGGTCTGAGTCCATGACTACACCCAGATTTCTGCTTTGTCTGTTGTTTTTAACATTGTGGTTTGAGGCGAGCGCAGACTTTTAACGTTCCTCTTTTTTTCCAAAACACTACCTCAGTTTTTCCTTCATTTAATTTCAGAAAGTTCTGGCACATCCAGTCGTTAATTTGTTTGATGCACTAGTCAGTTTTTGTATTTGACTATAGTCCCTGGCGATAAGTTTTGTAAATTGTGTGTCATCCCATAACTATGGTAACTATTTTGTTTTTCTCCATAATCTGAGCCAGTGAAGCATGTAGATGTTAAAAAGAAGAGGCCCCGAATGGAGCCTTGCGGAACTCCGCACGTCATATTTGTACGCTCAGATGTATAATTACCTATTGCACACAAGTAATCCCTATTCTTTAGGTAGGATTCAAACCAGTTTAGTACTAAGCCAGAAAGTCCTACCCAGTTTTCCAATCGGTCTATTAATATGTCATGGTCGACCGTTGTCAAATGCAGCACTGAGATCAAGTAATACTAAGATTGAAATTTTGCCATTATCTGTGTTAAGGTGGATGTCATTAAAGACTTTGACAGACCGTTTCAGTGCTGTGGTGTGGTCGGAAACCCGACTGAAAGGTATCAAAACTGTTGCTAGTGACAAGAAATGGTTGAGTTGTTGAAAGACTACTTTTTCAATGATTTTACTTAAAACGGAAGGTTGTGATATTGGCCTATAGTTGCTCATTAGTGACTTGTCTAGTTTGTTCTTTTTTAAAAGTGGCTTGATTACTGCAGTTTTCAGGGCCTTGGAAAGATACCTGAAAGAAGAGATGTGTTCACAATCTGTAGAAGATACGATTCAAACAATTGGAAACATTTTTGAAAAGTCCCGTTGGTAAGATATCAAGGCAACAGGTCGAGGTTTTCAGATGTTGAATATGTCCTCCAGGTTTGTATGGTTGATTGTGTGAAATTCTGTCATATTGGAACTAGTTTTGCTTGAACACTGTGACAACACTGTCCTGAACTTGTATGGAGGCACTGACTGTTTGTCTAATCTTCGAATTTTGTCTTTGAAGAAGGAGCAAAGTCATTGCAGGCCTTGGTAGATAAAAGTTCAGATGCTAACTGGTATCGGAGGGTTTGTTAACCTATCAACATTAGCAAACAAAGCACGTGAATTATTATGTTCTAGAGATAATATCAGAGAAGAAGGCCTTCTGCATTCCTCAGTTCCAATTATAAATGCGAAGTCTCTCTTTATAGGTGTTATAATGGACCAGGAGATTTGTTTTTCGCACCTCGTTCAGCTTTCAAACTCTCTTTTTTCTGTTCTCACCAGTAGGACATTTCTCCATGGAGATCTTTTCTTACCAGAGACAACTTTGACCTTAGTGGAGCAATGGCATCAATAACATTTGTAATTTTACAGTTGAAATTGTCTACAAGCTCACTGACTGATAGCCCGAGAGGGCGGGTGTGGAGGAGAAAGCTGAATAAATGTTCATTGGTGTTTCAGTGATATACCGTTTTCTGATTATCTTGGTTTGGACACTTTTGGCACAGAGTAGTGCCGTTAAAGAAACCACAGGAATGATCAGAGAGAGCACCGTCAGTCACCACAACCTTGATGTTCAGACCCTTTGAGCACATCAAGTCCGAGTGTGTCCCTTATTGTAGGGGGCTTCGTCACATGCTGAGCAGTCCATAGTTCTCAAAAACACAACACAGCTCTTTGGTCCCCCTGTCCTGGGGTTGTCAACATGAATGTTAAAATCACCGCAATGATTCACAATCAAAGTTAATACAGATTATAGACAGCAGTTCAGTGAAGTCATCAATGAAGGTTGCACAATATTTAGGTGGCCTGTAGATATTTAGAAACATCGCTTGGAGGGAACTTATTGAAGAGCCACATATTCAAAAGAACAAACTTTCCATAACATTTTTGCGTACAGTGGAATGAGTCATTAAGCAAAATGGCGACTCCACCTCCTTTCTTATTCCTCTATTCTCACTTACAGAAATGTTCATTAATGTGCATTGTCCTAATCAAATAAATAAAAAAATAAAAAAATAAAATAATAGCTAGGAAAGCAGTCTTGCATGCCTCCCAGAGTTCATCAATATTCTTTGGTTTG